>NC_041385.1:74403504-74420020 GCF_002162155.2 Triticum dicoccoides
GCACTCGCTCTCGCACCGCGGCTCTTCGTGCTCAAAGTGCCTCTCGCGTCCTGGGGTCAAGAAGCCCCCCAATGGCGCCTTAATGCATACCCTGTTCTGGAACATCCACGGTTTCGGCCATGATGGCTGAGGCCGCCAACTCATAGAGTACTTGCGTGAGGAACACATTGACATTGTCGCCATCCAGGAAACCATGCGTCTTGAATTCTCGCTTCCTGAGCTTGACCGTCTGAGTTCTCACCTCTTTGCGTGGCATTGGCTCCCTTCTAGTGGGAGCGCCGGCCACTCGGGTGGCATCCTTTTAGGCGTAAAGGATGCCACCTTTGAGGTGGGAAGCATGGGCCGGGGGGAATTCTTTGTGATCATGGAGCTCTTCGAGAGGTCTCTCAACTTCAAGTGGGAGGTCATCATCGTCTATGGGCCCGTAGACCATAGTCGGTCTGCCACCTTCCTCGAGGAGCTCCACCGGAAGATCTCCTCGGCCTCCCTTCCAGTGGTGGTTGGTGGCGATTTTAACCTCCTTCACGTGGCGGAGGACAAGAGCAATGCCAATGTCTGCTTTGCCCGGATGCAGATGTTCAATGACTTCATTGCTGAACTTGGTCTCCGCGAGATTGACCGGATTGGTGCCAGGTTCACCTGGACCAACCGGCTAGCCGCCCCGACCCAGTCCGTCCTGGACCGGGTCCTAGTGTCCCCGGATTGGGACCTCCGTTGCCCCTTAGCCTCCTTCCGCGCCATCACCAGGATTGGCTCGGACCATGTTCCCCTTCTCTCTTCTGCTGACGAGCGTCTGCCAGTCCCCCTTCGATTCCGGTTTGAGACATTCTGGCTCTCCCAAACCGGGTTCATTGAGGCGGTTGGCACTCTGTGGATCGAGTCCCGCGCCCACCCCCACCCCCCCGGCCATTGACTCGTGGCACTTCTGCGCGAAGCGCGGACGTCAGTTCATGAAGGGGTGGGGCGCTAATCTGGGTCGTGACCTTCATGAGCACAAGAAGACGTTGTTATCCGCGATCCAGGCCCTTGACCTACGCGCTGATTCGGTTGGGCTCTCTTCGGACGAGTGGCTTTCTCGGTACGACCTGGAAGACCAGCTCTCCGTGATCTACACCGATGAGGATGCCTATTGGCGCCTCCGTGGTGCCCAGAATTGGGTCTTGAAGGGTGACGCGAATACGGCTTACTTCCAGGCAATTGCCAACGGCCGCCGTAGACGCAACACCATCCCTCTCTTGTGGGATGGAGAGACACTCCTTCAAGATCCCTGCGACATCCGGTCCCACGTCGACGGATTCTATAGATCCTTATTCTCTGACGCTCCTAGGAGTGGCCTCTCTCTTGCCCCCGATTGTTGGGCCGGCTCCCAGTTGGTGTCTGAGGTGGAGAACGCAGCCCTTACGGCCCCCTTCTCCGAGTAGGAGGTCTGGGATGCCATCAAGGGCATGAATTCCTCCTCGGCGCCTGGACTGGATGGCCTCCCTGTTAAATTCTTCCAGACCTTCTGGAACGTGATTAAACCGGAGGTCATGGCTATCTTCGACGAGTTCTATGTTGGCTCCATTGATCTCGGATGCCTCAACTACGGGATCATCTCTCTCATCCCAAAGGTTCCTGGGGCGTCCGACATTCGTCAATTTCGACCGATTACGGTCATTAACGTGATCTTCCGGATCCTGGCTAAAGGGTACGCCAATAGGGTGAACCTGTTGGCCGACCGTGTGACGCATCCCAACCAGTCGGCTTTCATTAAGGGTCGTTACATCCTAGATGGGGTCCTAGTCCTTCATCAAGTCCTCCATGAGGTCCGCTCCAAAAACCTCAAGGCAGTTTTTCTGAAGATTGACTTCCATAAGGCTTATGACACGGTTAGCTGGCCCTTCCTTCGGGAGGTCCTTCTTCGGAAGGGTTTTGACAACCGGTGGATCACACGTGTCATGCCAATGGTCACTTGCGGTCGCACGGCCGTGAACATAAACAGTGAGATTGACCCTTTCTTCCCCACCCTATGTGGGGTCAGACAAGGCGACCCATTTTCCCTGTTCTTGTTCAATATGGTCGTGGACGCGCTGGCATCCATCCTTGATAAGGCGAAAGCCGCTAGCCATATTCGTGGGATTACTCCCCACCTCGCCGGCGGCTCCGGGATTTCCATTCTCCAATATGCCGACGACACTATCATCATGGTTGAAGGCTCGGAGACGGATATCTCCAACCTCAAGTTCCTCCTTCTCTGCTTCCAACAGATGTCGGGCCTCAAGATCAACTTCGACAAGAGTGATGTGGTGATGGGATACTCCCCCGCTGAGTCTTTGGCCATCGCCAACAGGCTTAATTGCCGCATGGGCTCCTTCCCTACAACCTACTTGGGGACGCCCATTAGTGACTCCCGGCTAACCGTCACGGACTTGCGCCCCTCCGTGGCCAAGCTCCAAACGCGCGTTGAGCCATGGCAGGGGAGGTGGCTGTCCAAAGCGGCCCGGACTATCCTCATCAACTCTTCCCTCTCCAGCCTCCTCTTGTTTCTCATGAGCTTCTACAGCCTCCACGAGACCCTTCACAAGGAGATTGCCAAGATACAGTCCCGCTTTTACTGGGCGGGCGACAATGATAAGCAGAAGTATCATATGGTCAGTTCGCCTGACATTTGCAAGCCCCGGGAGCAAGGTGGCCTTGGCATCATGTGCTCTAAACGGATGAATATTGCCCTCCTCTCCCGCTGGCTTTGGCGAATCTCGCAAGGGCACGGTGGTCTTTGGCTTGACATCATCCGGAACAAATAGTTGTGCGGACAGCCACTCGCCTTTTGCCAAAAGTCTGGAGGCTCTTAGTTCTGGCAGTCGATCGTCCAACTTCTTCCGGTTCTCCGTATCGGGACCTCCATCTCGGTGGGCTCTGGAGCTTCGACGCTGGTCTGGTTTGATCATTGGGCCGGAGACACCCCCTTCGCGGCTCGCTTCCCTGGCCTCTTCTCCATCTCCGTCGACCTCGTGATTTCTGTTATTAGGGCCCTTCTTGACTTAGGGCGCCTTGCTTTCCGGCGGGCCTTTGGACCCATGGAATCCACCGCCTGGCGTGAGTTGCTTGACTGTGTTGCTCTCCACAAACCGTTGGTGGATGGTGGCACTGACCTGGTGTGATGGCGCCTTGAGCCTTTGGGCCAATTCTCCACCAAGTCGCTATACCTGGCCATCGCCCCATCTGTCGCCCCCCTCCCTCTTTCGATGGTTTGGTCCATCCGCCTGCCTCTGAAGATCCGCATCTTCATGTGGCAATGGATTCGCGGTCGGATCCCGTCCGGGGTGGAGGTGCGCAAGCGCAATGGCCCGGGTACTGGCATATGCCCGCTCTGTGGGGTTCCCGAACACTCGAACCACATTTTCTTCTCCTGCGTTTCCGCCCAGTTCCTCTGGAGCTATTTTCGCGAAGCGGTCGGTGGAGATTGGTGCCACACCAACTTTCCGGACTTATTTGCCGAACTCCAGATGTCCCCCGCGACTTCTTGCCACATTAGGTGGCTTGAGATTGGGGTCCTCGCCTGGACCCTTTGGACTGTCCGCAATAAGCTAGTGATTCAGCGCTCTCCTCTTCGTCGGTCTACTGACGCTCTCTTCAAACTCTCGGGTTTCTTGCAGCTTTTGCGGCCGCTTAGCCGCCCCCCGGACCGCGACGCCATCTCAGCCTTCATCGCCGACCTCCGATCGATGGCCGTTCGCCTGTCGCCGCCGCCTCCGCCGGAGCCATACTAGGCGACTTCTTCGTCCGGCGTGTTTTGTCCTTTTTTATTTCTGGGCTTGTTGAGTTGTGCCCTCAGCAGAACCTTTGTACTTGATCGTGAGACTTGGGTGTGTGCGTGTGTGTGGACTTAATTCTGTATGTGTGCTCTCTGGCGGTTTGCTTTATCTATAAAGCGGGGCGAAAGCCTTTTCCGGTAAACTACAGGGCTTTTTTCTTCATTTGTGCTAGAATTCATAGGAAAATCTGCATCCACTCTAGCATGTTAGGAAAACCGTACGTTTTACTATTTCTACGTGTTAAGAATCATGTATAATTCTTTGCACCGAGTGAATGAAGCGAGAGACGATTTCCGACCGTTCTCCCAAGAATTTAAATGTTGAGAAAATCCTGCATTTTTCTATTCGTTGCCCCGTGTCAATGAAGCGAAAGACAATTTTCCTGCAGTCTCCCAAGATTCTAAATGTGTTATCTTCCAAACTCTGTTTTTACAGGAAATAATGTGTGCCTTGCTGTGAACTGCAGGGAAGAATAACAGCAGACCAGACGAGTGGTCATTGTCGATGCGAGAGGAGACGCAGTCGCGATCAATCAAGTTAATGGCTCGTCGGAATTGTTGGGTGGAGCGAATAACAATCAGGCCACGACGTTCTGCTCCGAGAGAGACCGCCGATGGCGCAAACTGGGCAAGATTACAAGGGCACGCACAAGCGGCCATGAAGCAACAGCGACCGCACCTGACCTGTCATATATGGTCCCTTCTTATTTGCAGTACTACTATGTTTGATCACGCTCTTTGTGTTTTTTTTTTTTGAAAGACGTCACGCTCTTTGTAGTAGTGCCTATACATTTGATTTGGGGTTTCTTTTTTGATTCAAAGGAATAGCGCAGGATCTTTGAAGAATTTGAAACTTTCTATGTAGATCGTTTGATACTACACAGAAATGGAATCCTAGGACCTCCTTGGATCGAAGGAATTCCATAAAAAAATTAGAGCATTCCATTCTATAGGTATTTTTCCTATATAACCATTTGGATCATAGGATCCACGTCACTAAAATCTTATAGAATCATTTGTACCTAAACTAACGCACATTTGGATCTAGGAGTTGTCCCTAGGGAACCATTTGTACTCTATTTGGAGGAAAGTTTCCATCCACTTAGAGGTCTCATTTGGCGAAATCACTCCTTCGCGCTCGCGCGTTGCGACGCGCGACAGACAGCGGCGTATCTCCTTCCACTTTCCATTTCTAAACTATCAAGGTCATTATTAGTGGATCCTACCTTGTGCCCAGCGTGAGGATGCATGCAAGAAATGGTAGCAATCCCGTGAGCGCCTGGACCCACCAAAATTTTCTTTCTCAGTTGCATGCAAGCACCCTGGTCCAGCACGTTCTCTCTGCTCCGTGAATTTAGCCACACATGCAAGCACGGGCCCACCACTTTCCCTAATCTCTCTCGCCCCCCCTGATTTCAACGGGGGGTGGGGGGCCGGCGTGTCCTCAATCTCTGCCACTCTTGTTAGTTAAAAAGGAAATTCAACTCGTTGCGCACATACTTAAGAGGAAAGCCTACCTGGTCCGAAACCGAGCGTTGCGACGCGCGCGCGCGTGTTAGCCATCCTCATTTGGTTTAGAGGATTTTTAGAATTTGCATGCATGTTTTAGTTATTATAGTACGACTAGTTTCGTTGTGAGCCAAGAAAGGTGAAGAAAAAAAAATCCTTGAACTGAAACGTGATGTTAGTACGGAAATATTGAGCTACTACCTTCTCTTCGATTAAGATCACATATTTGTTGTTGTTAGAAGATCATATATTAATTTCTGGAGTATTTAACCAAAAACTACCACATTTCATGAAAACATGTCGAAAAACTACCACTTTATGATTTTGTGCGAAAAACTACCACTTTTTTTCTAATCCGTGGCAAAAAATTACCAAGTCGCGAAATCGCTCGCTTCGCCCGCACTAAGCACGAATCTGACAGGTTGGGCCCACGAACCAGATGCCACTGTGGCCAACCGTCACCGCGGCGCGTCAATTGCTGTTAACGGTGGCACCTAGTTCGTTAACCCGCGGCGGGCGACGGTTGGCCATGGTGGCACCTAGTTCGTGGGCCCAACCGGTCAGATTCGTGCTTAGCACGGGCGAAGCGAGCGATTTCGTGACTTGGTAGTTTTTTGCCACGGATTAAAAAGGGTGGTAGTTTTTCGCACAAAATCGTAAAATGGTAGTTTTTCGACACGTTTCCATGAAATGTGGTAGTTTTTGGTTAAATACTCTCATTTCTGCTCACCTCACTACTACAAAAAGGGCTGCTAATGGCGCACCTGTTTTCGCTACTAATGGCGCACTATAGGTGCGCCACTAGCACCACGCCATTAGAATTGTATCTGGTATACCACATAGAAGTGCGCCATTAGTAATAATTTTTTTATTTTTTTTCAGAAATTTTTTTGAAATTTTTTTTAATTTTTTTCGTTTTCTTCTTAATCTCAGGTCACTATGGCTTAATCTCGGGTCAAATCGCACTTCGTGGTCAAACTTTCCAAAAGGTCACCCATCCTCACACTACTCCAACCCAAGCACGCTTAACTTCAGAGTTCTATCCAACCCCAGCAATAGCTCTGTTCACAAGCACTTGTTGATATATCTAGCATATCAATCCAATTATACCTTGTTGATGTCTAGGACTTTGTTCATGTTCATGACTATGATGAAATTTTGAAAAATATTTCAAACTTCCCGGTCATATTATGTATCATTTTTTGAAAAAAAATTCAAAACCAATTTTTTTTCTGTTACTGGTGGCGCACCACATCCACAGTGCGCCACTAGTAAGTTTAAATTTTTTTTGCCTCTAGATCTTGAAAGCCCCGTAACTTTTTTTCTGTTAGGTTTTTGGGGATTTTGAAACCAGTGCGCCATTACTAACAAATTGTTTTTTTATTTTATTTTTTCAAAACTAGTAATGGCGCACGGTGGGTGTGGTGCGCCATTACTATATCAACTAGTAATGTCGCACTATCCCACGGTCCACCATTAGTAACAATTTTTTTTAAACTACTAATGGCGCACCACACACCAGGTGCGCCATTAGTAATATATTACTAATGGCGCATCTGTATGTGGTGCACCATTGCTAAATAGCAATGGCGCACCACATACATGGTGCGCCATTAGTGTCCATATTATCTATAGCCCTTTTCCTAGTAGTGCCTACTCCTCTTTCAGAGACAAGAGGGAGAGAATATATGTGACTTCAGTTGAGCACATCTCTTCTCACCTATATATGACTAGAGATGCAAGCAAACATATAGTTAGAGATGAATTTACAACCGACCAAGCATTTTCATGGGTTGTATCGTAAGAGAAACCAAAGACCTTCTACATATGTTGGTCTAGAATAAATGTTGGGAATGAGCGGCGTCAGAAAATGGTTAGTTAGGATGTGGCTAACTTGCAGTGCAAATACGCCATATCAAGGAATCCATAATCAACTCGTGACATAAGTCAACATTCTTCATCGCGCTATGTGTGATACCTTACTGCCATGCTGTCGATATGGATCATCAAGCTTTTCAGTTTTCACAAGTAGCAGGTGCCATCAAGAAAGATACAGCATGCTGTTCCGTGCATCCGTCGTGGATCCTTCTATGTTTGGCACTCGACCATTCCAACGATCACTATCAAACAGAGCGCGTGCACACACAGATCCAACATCCTTTGTCTTTCATACGATGTATCAAACTTTTTTTCTGGCCAATTTCTATGAGATCCCGATTCTTGTATGCAACAATAGTAATACCTGGTCACAAACTCTGATTAAAAAAATTGATCAGTATGTGTGGATTCTTTACTGCTCTCCTCTCAATCTTCAACTCTTTCATCAATCAAGAAAAAAGATAAAAGTACATTCTTTCTCGTCCGGAAAGGAAAAAATATTTGAATATTTGTCCAGTAGAGACCACATACATGTTCTTCCTGTGTACATCCAAGGACGGTGCTCTCATTTACGTTGTTACAAATGCACTAGGCCTACTATATCAAAGTATTCATTGCATATGGAAGCTCCAATAAAAATTGTTGTATGGGTTGTCCATTTGAAGTGAAACCTAGCTTGTGAGATCACCGGATACGGGCCCTCTTTGATTCAAGTAACCTTTCAAGAGTTATGTGGAGAATGTTAATCCTTAAGAAAAAAACTTGTTGGTAGTTCAAATTATATGATGATAAGGTACATGAGATTTTTCGTCATTTCTGCTAGATCTCATAGGAAAAAATCTCACCACTCTACCATGTTGAGAAAATCATACTCTTTGCTATTCCCATGTGTTAGAATCCTGTTTAACATGAAGCAACAAGGACCACACATGACCTGTCATGGTCCCTTCTTATTTGTAGTACTAGTACGTTTGATTACGCTTTTTGTAGAACTCCTAATACATTTGATTTGGGGCATGTTTTGATTCAGAGGAGTAGCGCAAGATATTTGAAGAATTCGAATCCATGCGATTATTCTATGTGGATCATTTGATTCATAGAAATGGAATTCTCAGGACCTTCTTTGGATCGAAGTAATTTCATAATTTTCTTAGAGTATTTCATTATGTAGGAACTTTTCCTATATAACCATTTGAATCATAGGATTCTAGCCACTAAATGCTTATAGAATCATTTATACGTGGACTAATGCCGATTTGGATCGTAGGAGTTGTCCCTAACTCCCTAAGGAATCATAACTAAACTATTAGGAGAAAAGTTTCCATCCACTTAGGACCAATTTGGTTTAGAAATTTTTTGGAAACGTGCAAAGCATGTTTCAATTATTAGCACAACTAGTTTTGGCGTGATACAAGAAAGCTGAAGAACAACGCAAATCATTGAATTAAAAACGGTGATTGGGGTACTACTTTCTCTTCAATTAATATCACATGCAATATCTCATGTACTGCTCTCATATTCATTGTTGTCAGAAGATCATATATTAGTTTGTGCTCACCTACTCTTTTTCAAAGACAAGAGGAGGAGAATACAAATACCTCTATCTGTGCACATCTCTTCTCACTTATATTTAACTAGAGATGTTAACTCTTCTCACTTATATATAACTAGAGATGTTAACTAACATATAGTTTGAATTCTACAACCGACCAATAGTTTTCATGGGTTACATTACAACTGAAATCAAATACCTTGTACATAGGTTGGTCTAGAATAATGTCCTGAATGAGTGGCACCAGAAAGTAGTCTATTTGGGTTCAACTTCATTTTAGGGCAAGATCTTTAATTCATGGAATCCATGATCAACTTATCACATAAGCAAAGCACACCTATCACATTATGTGTGATACCTTATTCCTTGCGAGCAACAGGTGCCATCAAGAACGACCTTGCAAGCTTTTCGGCGCATCTATTATATTGTCGATCCTTCCATATCTCAAACTCAACAGTTCCATCGAACGATATCATACAGAGCACACATGCACACATATCTGGCATCCTTGCTTTTTCACGTGGTGTATCAAATACTCTTAGGTGCTGAATACCAAGGTTTTCTATTTTATATAGGATCCATGCATCAATACCATTATGCGCATAAATTCATATGAGGACACACACCCTGATTATAGCAGTTGATTAGCATGGGTGGACTCTGGACTCTCTCCTCTCGATTTCAGACTCTTCCATCATTTGGCAGCCGTTGCATCTGATCGTGCGTCCACACCCTTGCAGGGCATTCCCATGCATCGCCGCCCGCTAGTCCTCGACCTCGCAATCTTTCTAAATGCAATTATTTGTGTTTACACATAAAATTCAGATGTTGCAAAGAGGGTCTCGGCCTATGATATGGTATTTAACTATTTGATGCATGCAGTGAGGATCTCGGTTTAATAATATGTGGTTGTGCCTAACACCCCCTTCATCCTTTATAAGTTTAATTTGGACGTACCACCTATATATGATCTTAAACATCCATTGATTTGGCATGAGCATGAGATATTTCATTGTGCACTTTTTCACATGATTATGTTACTTACTGCATTTTTATGCTCTGGAGCGTTAGACTTGGGCTAATTTTTTTTAAATAATACATTTTCTTATTAATTTTCATAAATATTACGCTGGATAAAAAAAATCAAAAATAATACACCGTCAGCCCGCTGCAGGCCGACTGGGCCTAGTCGGCCCACAGCAGGACGATTGGATTCCAGTCGGCCTACAGCTGGCCGACTGGACCCTGTCGGCCCACTGTGGGCTGATTGGGTCCTGTCGGCCCACTGTGGGCCGACTGGAGCTAATTGGCTCGCTGTGGGCTAATTGTTTTGCAAAAAAGTAGGCATAAAAAATATATGTTTAAAAAAATGTTAATCATGTAATTAAAAAATGTTAAACGTGTATAAAAAAATTCCTGATGTATACAAAAAATGTACAATATATATGCAAAAATGTTGACATAAAAAATATGTTTTGAAAAGTGTTAAGCATGTATTTAAAAATTGTTAAATGTGTGTATAAAAAATGTTCCTTGTTTATACAAAAAATATAGAATGTGTATGAAAAAAAGTTGACACCAAAAAATTATGTTTGAAAAATATGTTTGAAAAGATGACATTTTTTCAAATACATGATTAAAAATTGTTAAATGTGTGTATAAATAAGGAACATTTTTTATACACACACCAAAAAATTATGTTTGAAAAATATGTTGGAAAAGTTGACATTTTTTCAAATACATAATTTTTTGGTGTCAACTTTTTTTCATACACATTCTATATTTTCTGTATAAATAAGGAACATTTTTATACACACATTTAACAATTTTTAAATACATGCTTAACACTTTTCAAAACATACTTTTTATGTCAACATTTTTGCATATATAGTGTACATTTTTTATAAATCAGGAACATTTTTTTATACACGTTTAACATTTTTTAATTACATGATTAACATTTTTTTAAACATTTACTTTTTATGCCTATTTTTTTGCAAAAACAATTAGCCCACAGTGGGCCAATTAGCTCCAGTTGGCCCACAGTGGGCCGAAAGGACCCAATCAGCCCACAGTGGGCCGACAGGGGCCAGTCGGCCAGCTGTAGGCCGACTGGAATCCAATCGGCCTGCTGTGGGCCGACTAGGCCCAGTCGGCCTACAGCGGGCCGACGGTGTATTATTTTTAAAAAAAAATTACCCAGCGTAATATTTATGAAAATTAATAGAAAAAATGTATTATTTAAAAAAATTAGCTAGACTTGGGGACACCATGAACCACAATCTAGTTTTTAGCATAAGAATCACACTCCAATAACTTTACACATTGTTTTATTTTGGGCCATTTGCATTTCTGCCCCTAACTCGAACCACCTACTCAGATTTGCCCCTAATTTCAAAGCATGCTCCAATTTGCCCCTCTGTTGTTAAGTCACTACTCAGAAATGCCCTTCCCTCCAGTCAAAGGCCTTTGACAATCAGAGGCCCATGTGTACTGTAGCAGACGGAAAGTGCTACAGTATTGGAAGGAAAGTGCTACAATATTGTACGGAAGGGTATTTCTGAGTAGTGACTTAAGGCGGAGGGGTAAATTTGAGCATGCTTCAAAATTAGGGGCAAATCTGAGTAATGAGTTCGAGTTAGGGGCACAGATGTAAATGTCCCTTTTATTTTTAGTTTTATTTTATTCCGAAAACTTCAAAATTATTTATCACACATTATCTTTTAATTGCCTTGTGCAACTAGCAAGAATAGCAAGGTTCACACCCTTGCTAGAACTATTGGGGACACACGTGGAGTTGTATTTGTATTGCGGAGCATTCAACTATTGCAGGGTGTAGGGCTTAGGGTTTAGGAATATATAGATGCTTTAACGTAAAATTATACATAAACAATGAGCAAGTATTAATACTTACTTTAAACACACATAAAGCACTAGAAAGTACTAACATAAGCCAAATGAATAACGGACAAGCTTATGTCTTGTCTCATAAGTAAAGATAGCATTTACGCGTTGTAGTTAATACTTCAAACTTTACCCATTTCAGGTCAGACGCAGATTTGGTGAATATGGTTTCACGCGCACCCGTTATGAATAGTAAACTAAAAACATACCGGAAAAAAATAAAAAAATCTGAATATTTTTTTGTAATATACATAGTCAATCGGTATAGTCGCGCATGAAGTTTCACGAAGAAATCTGACCGGTGGAAAACTGGGCCAAAATGTCAAAGTCAAAGCTATATTAAAAAAACAGTGTTTGATGTATCGTCCTAATAGTATTTTCTTCACTAAGAATATTGTGATTGGTGTCAAGACATCACGAAACTTCACACGTGAGTAGAATGGTCGAGTAAGTTTCATACTCCGAAATTTCATAATTGTTTAAATTTTTCCTAGTATTTTTTTGAATTTATTATTCATATGGGGGCACGTGAAACCATGCTCATCTTTGTATTTTTGTTTCGGATATACATATTTAAAAGGTTGGACTATCTGGCTAGAAAAACGGATTATATTCTACACATTGTATAATAGCAATACCATACCGTATATCGTATTCTATCAATACCACTCAGGTTTGAACCGGATTGTGTTCAGATGTCAAAAGTCTCTTACCGTATCCTCTGAGCACGGTTTCTATGAGTAGCAGCCTTGTGACCTCGATCAGTTATGGGCTTGCGAGTGCATATCAGGTGACACGGGAGCTAAAATGCTCACATGCTACAATGTGTTCTCGGCTGCTGCTTATACATTTGATTTGGGGTTTCTTTTTTGATTCAAAGGAATAGCGCAGGATCTTTCAAGAATTTGAAACTTTCGATGTAGATCGTTTGATACTACATAGAAATGGAATCCTCAGGACCTCTTTGGATCGAAGGAATTTCATAGAAAAAAAAATTAGAGGATTCCATTCTATAGGTAGTTTTCCTATATAACCATTTGGATCATAGGATCCGGGTCACTAAAATCTTATAGAATTATTTGTACCTAAACTAACGCACATTTGGATCATAGGAGTTGTCCGTAGGGAACTATTTGTACTCTATTTGGAGGAAAGTTTCCATCCACTTAGAAGTCTCACTTGGTTTAGAGGATTTTTAGAATTTGCATGCATTTTTTTCTTTTTCCAAAAGGGGTTTTACCCGAGCCTCTGCATGAGAAAGATGCATACGGCTCATATTATTAATAAAAATATCCAACAACAAAGTCTCCAAGTCTCAAAGTTTAAAAAAAAATGCTCAGAAGAGCCAAACAGAATGCCACAACCGGCTGGCAAATAAAATAGGAGCACTACATGCCTATCCTATTACATGACCGCCATCCAAACTGGTTGAAAATAGCCCGAGCTACCATCTCCCATCGGGTAGACGCAGTAACCAAACGCTCCCTGGCCTCCGTCGGAGTGAGTAGCGACCACATACGGATCAAAGATGTGGCCCTGAAGATAACATGTAAAAACTGAATGTTCGTTGATCTGTTAAAAACCAAATCATTTCTGCAGTTCCAGCCTACCCATAATAAGGCACAAACGCCAACACGAATGTGCCTCGCTATATCTGAGTCAACCTCATCAAGCCGCGTTCCAAATAACATGTTGATGGAAGTGGGCGGATTAATATTAAAAGCAATATGAATTGAACGCCAAAGAATCTTAGCCAGCGGACAATCTAGAAAGAGGTGTTTGATAGTTTCGTTATGGTCACAAAAACTACACCTAGCAGAACCCACCCAATTGCGTTTTACCAGATTATCCTTTGTCAAAATAACTTGTTTATGCACGAACCACATAAACACTTTGATTCGCAAAGGTACCTTTACCTTCCAAACGTGCTTCGAGGAAGGAATGACGCTAGAGTTTATGACATCCAGATACATGGATTTGACCGAGAACACGCCGTCCTTAGTTAGTTTCCAATACAACTGATCTGGCTGCTGTGACAGCTGGACATCCATCAAACGTCTTACAAGATGAAGCCAGGCCTCCCACCGATTTCCAACTAGCGTCCTCCGAAAACTAATATTGAGGGGAGTGGATTGTAGAACGTTTGCAACGTAAGCTTCTCGACGTTGAACAACGTTGTACAGAGTAGGATATTGAAGTGCAAGGGGCGTCTCCCCAAGCCACGTATCCTCCCAGAAACTCGTATTAGCTCCATTACTGACTAAGAACCTTGCCCTGTTGAAAAAGAGTGGCTTGACTCTCATCAATCCTTTCCAAAATGGTGAGTCAGTCGGTCTCACTGTCACCTGGGCCGAGGTTTTAGACTAAAGATACTTATTTCGCAAAATCTGAGCCCAAGTAGCCTCCGTCTCGGACGAAAGTTTAAACAACCACTTGCTAAGGAGACATCTGTTTTTAACTTCCAGATTTTCAATACCTAGACCCCCTTGGTCCCTCGGCCTATAGATTATATCCCATTTTGCAAGCCTATACTTTCGTTTAAGCTCATCACTCTGCCAAAAGAATCGAGATCGATAGAAGTCTAGCCTCTTCCTGACCCCACCGGGACCTCGAAAAAGGATAGGAGAAACATAGACATACTGGTGAGGACCGAATTAATCAAAATTAATCATCCTCCATATGACACGAGCTTCCCTTTCCAACAGCTCAGTTTCTTCTCAAAATGATCCTCGATGCATTTCCACTCTTTGTTAGTCAGCTTACGATGATGAATGGGTATACCTAAATACGTAAACGGTAACGTACCCAAATCACATCCGAACAATTGTTTATATGCCTCCTGGTCATCATTAGCTCTTCCAAAACAGAACAGTTCGCTCTTGTGTAAGATAATTTTGAGCCAGGACAATTGTTCAAATAAGCATAACACAAGCTTCATGTTTCTCGCTTTCTCCAAGTCGTGCTCCATAAAGATGATAGTATCATCAGCATACTGAAGGATGGAGATACCGCCATCAATTAGATGCGGAACAAGGCCACCTACCTGTCCCGCATCCTTAGCCCGTCCTATTAAAATAGCTAGCATATCAACCACTATGTTGAATAGGATCGGTGACATAGGATCTCCTTGCCTCAACCCTTTGTGTGTCTGGAAATAGTGACCTATATCGTCATTCACTTTAATCCCTACACTCCCTTTTTGCATAAAGGATTCAATCTGGTTTCTCCAGGCTGTGTCAAATCCTTTCATACGCAAAGCTTGTTGAAGGAAAGGTCATTTAACTTTATCGTATGCTTTTTCAAAATCCACTTTAAAAACAACGTCATCTAGTTTTTTTGAGTGAATCTCATGGAGCGTTTCATGCAAGACGACAACCCCTTCAAGGATATTTCTATCTGGCATGCAAGCAGTCTGGGACGGTTGCACAACTGAATGCACAATCTGCGTAAGTCTGTTCGTCCCAACCTTGGTGAAGATTTTGAAACTAACATTAAGCAGACATATAGGCCTAAACTGCTCAGTGCGAAAGGCCTCTGTCTTCTTAGGAAGAAGAGTAATCATTCCGGAATTCAGCTTGAACAAATGAAGCCGCCCATTAAAAAACTCATGAAACATCGGCATCAGGTCTCCCTTAATGAAGTGCCAGCATTTTTTGTAAAACTCTGCCGGAAACCCATCCGGTCCTGGAGCCTTACTGTTTTCCATTTGTGCGATGGCCTCAAACACCTCTTTCTCCGTAAAGGGAGCAGTCAAAATCTCATTCTCGTCCGTCTCAAGTTGAGGAACATCCTCAACCCTTGACTCATCTAAAGACACAAAATTCTCTTCCGGAGGTCCAAACAACTGCTTATAATAGTTGGTAATGTAAACTTTTAGGTTTTCTTGACCAACTATCGTACCTTCGTCTTGTTCTAATTGGAAAATTCTCTTCTTACGATACTTTCCATTAGAAATCATATGAAAGAATTGAGTGTTATCCTCGCCTTGGACGATTTTGCGAACCTTAGCTCGCAACGCCCACTTCAATTCCTCCTCGTGGAGCAGCTCTTTCAGCCGCAACTCAGCCTCCATTTTGGTTTCCAGCTCACTGGTATCTATGATAGAAGTTTCAGCTTTTACTTCAAGGGTCTGAATAAGCAGAAGGAGTCGCTCCTTCTCCGCCTTATATATCCCATGCGTATGCTTAGCCCATCCACGAAGAAACCATCGAAGATGGCGAATATTGCATTGCCAATGCTCAATGGGAGACCTTCCTCCCGAGTCCTTAGCCCACTCCCTAGCTAACAACTCGAGAAAACCCTCTCTTTCAAACCATGCAAGTTCAAACGAGAAAATATTCTTGTTACCCACATGAGATTGAGCCCCTGAGTCAACTAGTAGCGGCGTGTGATCCGAGATACCTCGTGTCAACGCCTGCACTGTTACCAGGGGAAACTTCTTCTCCCATTCGACACTAGCTAAAACACGATCGAGCTTCTCAAAAGTCGGTACCTGTAATGAGTTAGCCCAAGTGAATTTCCTACCCGAGAGCTCTATCTCTCTGAGATCCAAGCTTTTAATGATAGTATTGAACATAAACGACCATCTGCCGTCGAAATTCTCATTATTCTTTTCCTCCTTTCTTCGAACAATGTTGAAATCACCACCCACTAAGACAGGGAGCTGCTCATTACCGCAAACACGCACCAGATCGGCCAAGAAATCTGGCTTGAGTTCTGGTTACGCGGCTCCATAAACCGCCACCAAAGCCCAATCAAATCCATAGGCCTTAGTCCTGACTTGAAACTTTACCGCAAACTCTCCCAAAACTACACTCCGAACTTCCAATGTTTCAAACTTAACCCCAAGTAGAACCCCGCCGGATCTTCCTCAAGGAGGG
>NC_041385.1:74420351-74458765 GCF_002162155.2 Triticum dicoccoides
AGAAATTGTGGAGTGAAATTGCCTCTTCCAGTCTCAGACAAAGCAATAAAATCTGAATGATGTTCAAGAGAAGCATCCGCTAGAAACCTTCTTTTAGCCAAGTTTTTAAGACCTTTGCTATTCCAGAAAATGCCTCTCATATTTCATCATGAAATATTTTAGAGGTACGGATCCTAGCACTTCCACGCACAACCGATACTGGATAAACCTTCCGTTTCCAAGTCCGTTTAGGCTTAATGCAATCGACAGATTGGTCACCACACCCGGGTTCTGCCGCAATCACCAAAGACTCATCTACATGGTTAGAGGTCTCAGGATAGGAATACTCCTCCTCCTCCTCCGTCTCTGGTAACGCAGGGTCAAGATCGGCACACAAACCATCAAGAGCCCTAACCCCAAGCGCATCAATCTCTGACTCATTCATAGGCTTAACGACACCTATGTGATGAATCATTTCTAACGCTCGTTCAGCTTCCAAATCAAGAATATCATTAACAGACCTAGAGATCTCTAAATCATTATTACCAAGAGATACTCCTAGTTGGTTCGCATTGTGAACAATCTCATCATCGGTAAAATGCATAATTGAATTCGATTTGTTAACAGACATACCAGCGGAAATCTCGACGTCACGCAGCTTGGCCGCCCTCATAGCACACCTGAGCTGCATGTCATCAACGTCCGGCTGCTCCTGCAGCCTCCCGCTGACCCGCCTCCCCGTAGAGAAAGGATCTGGGATCCCACCAAAGGCGATGACCTCCTCGTGCGAAGCTCTGCTAGGGGAAAGGCCTCCTGCCCATCCCCCAACAGTGGTGTCCTGCGCCAGAACCACCGGTACATCACCCAAAGACGGTGACAACTCCCGCGGCATATCCACGAAAGTCCCGCCAAAAGCCGAGACCGACGAGACCAGCGTCGGGCGATCCGGGGAGCGTGGCGATGAAACGGCCACACCACCCAACCCGCCCTCCGAAGCAGAACGCATCCTGGCAGGAGGGGATACGGCGGCTGACAAGGATACAGACCTGGGGTAGGGTCATAGGCTCGACCTATACGTCCTACCCAAGGTCACTACCCTGGAAGATGAAAAGACCAAGAGTCGACAGAAGAGCACCAGTCTCATATGTCGAGTGCAATCCACTCGACAGTCAGATCACTCGATGGTGGTTACCTATCGCCACTCGACCACAAGGAAGATCACTCGACCATATCGAAGACCAGTAGTCAGGAGAGCACGCAACGGCCAGATATTTATTCCTTAGTCTTCATGAGCATTAAGAGTACTTAATGCTGGCGTTACCAGTAACGCCTCTACTTTATGTACATTAGTTCCCCTGTAATGGAGTGGGGCTGGGGTCCTGGCGCACTCTATATAAGCCACCCCCCCTCTGGCACAAGGGTTTGCACCCTCTGTAATCCAACACATATAATCCAATCGACCGCCTCCGGGCACCGAGACGTAGGGCTATTACTTCCTCCGAGAAGGGCCTGAACTCGTAAACATCGTGTGTACACCTTCATCATAGCTAAGATCTTGCATCTCCATACCTACCCCCTTTCTACGGTCAGACTTAGAACCACGAGAGTTGGCGCCCACCGTGGGGCCGGTGTCTTAGCGACTTATTGGTGAAGTTGCAAGTTTTTCCGATCATCATCATCATGGTTTCCAGCGGCGGATTGGCTGAGGGCCGCGAGATCCATCTCGGCGCGCTCGTTTTCGTCGCTGACGACTCTGCGTGGCTCCAGGAAGCTCCCCTGGACACCGAGGTGCTCCCCGTCCGAGGGGCGATGCACTTCCGCACGTGCGTTCATGGCGTTCTTCTTCGGCAGCCGTCGACTCAATATCAGTCAGCTCCAATGGCGTTTTCTCCCCCCATTGTACGCCACCGCAAGCGATCCGGTCGATCGCGGCTCCAGTGGTGGGTGAAACATGCGGTGGCTCGGCAATCGACCACCCATCAAGTCGCGGCAGTCGAGCCCGACGAAACTCTCCACGGCCTGTTAGACCTGTCGACTGGATCCGTGGAGACCGCATCCGAATGCGATAGCAGCGATCCTGTGGTCGAAGTCTTGATGGTCGACGGGCCTCGCAGCCCACCCGGTTTCCGTCGCGAGGACGGCGGAGACGGAGGCAGCAATCCGTCGCACGCCCACGAGGAATACCGACCTGAACCCCTCTCCTCTCAGCAAAGGGAAGAACTTCGTCGCCGCAATATGGATGCACTCCACACACCCATCATAGGGGAAACCCCCGAGGCTCGGGCCTTAGAGGAGGTCCGCTTAGCTAATCTGGCTGAGCGCACTCGACTGGATAACCTCCAGCGGGCTCTCGACGAGCGCGCTCAGGAGCGGATCCATGAGTCCAGTCGACGGAAGCTCTTCCCGCCTCCACCCAAGGTATACCGCACTCCAATTCAGAATCTCACAGCCGCAGCCCGCATAGCAGAGTCGATCCAGCCCTCCCAGTCAGAGGTCGGCAGAGGGTTGATGCAAATCTGGGCCTTGCTCAGGGCAGCGGGAGAGCAGAATACAACAGTATCTCAGTCGCGGAACAGGATTCACAGCAGATCCGTTGCAGCGGACACGGTTCAGTCGGCTCACAGCCCCAGATCGCCTCCGCAGCATGAGAGGCATGGGCAATATGATCATCCACTCGACCGTGACAATCACCGTCGAGGGCCCACACCTCCCCCGAGGAGTGCGTCGTATGTGCCTCGGCAGAACAATGATAGGCGCCGACATAGTGGTGAGCACAGAGCGTCAATCGACCCAAGGGAACCAGGCTTTGACGCGAGGTCTATCCTCGTTCAAGGCCTGGTCGACCTAAACAGGGCACACAGAGAGGACCCAGGCAGAGACCGACCAAGTGGCAGTCGAGTGCATGTTTCTGGTCCCGAGTGTTTCAGCAGAGCCATCAGGGCGGCAGTGATACCTCCCAACTTCAGGCTAGCTTCCGGAGTCAGCAAGTTCACTGGTGAATCCAAGCCTGAAACTTGGCTTGAAGATTACCGAGTGGCTGTGCAGATTGGAGGTGGTAACGACGAGATAGTGATGAAGCATCTTCCACTCATGTTGGAAGGATCGACCCGAGCATGGCTGACTCAGTTGGCTCCGGGCAGTATTCACAGTTGGGAAGAGCTATCCCGAGTGTTCGTGAGAACTTTCGAGGGCACTTGCAAGCGACCCGGAGGATTGCCTGAGCTGCAGCACTGCGTGAAGAAGCCGATTGAGACTTTGACAGAGTTCATCCAGAGATGGTCCACTTTGCACCACACTGTTGAGAATGTTTCAGAGCATCAGACGGTGTGCGCCTTCAAGGAAGGCGTCAAGTACAGAGAGTTGGTCTTAAAATTCGGTCCGACTGGTGATATGACTCTGGCTCGAATGATGGAGATAGCCACCCGGTACACTAACGGGGAAGAGGAGAATCGACTCCTTAGCGGGAAGAGCAAACCAGTCGGCCAAGAGGCCGGTGGAGGTAACTTCAGTCAGAAACAGAAGCGTAAGGCCGAGCCAGCAGCACCTGGAGAGATTGCGACAGTAAACCAAGACAAGTTTAAGGGAAAACCTAAGGGGCCCTGGCCCCCTAAGAAGGTGAAGGACAAGGAAGGAAAAGACGTGCTGGATTTGCCGTGCCACATCCATACGAAGAAAGATGAGGAAGGTAATCTGATTTATCCGAAACATACCACTCGGCAGTGTCGACTCCTGATCCAGCAGTTCTGAGAGAAACCGCCCAATGAGAAAGAAAACGAGTCGGACAAAGAGGAAAATGAGGAGGAAGACGATGGTTATACCAAGGTCAATTCCACTCTGATGATATTTGCTAATGTTGAAAGCAATAGTCGATTGAAGGTCATCAACAGAGAAGTAAACATGATCGCCCCTGCCGAGAAGACTTCCTATCTAAGGTGGTCTCAGACGACCATCACATTCGACCAGTCGGACCATCCCGCTCATGTGGCCACCCCTGGGAGGCAAGCACTGGTGGTCGACCCTGTGGTTGGGGCACTCGATTGACCAAAGTACTGATGGATGGTGGCAGTGGTCTGAACATCCTCTACGCTGAGACCTTGAAAGGGATGGGCATTCCAATGTCCAAGCTTAGCGAGAGCAATTTGAGTTTCCATGGTGTTATTCCTGGAAAGAAAGCTACGTCACTCGGCCAGATCACCCTCGATGTGGTTTTCGGTGATTCAAGGCATTACCGAAAGGAGAAGTTGACATTTGAAGTCGTGGGTTTCCAGAGTGCCTATCATGCCATTTTGGGTAGGCCAGCCTATGCCCGCTTCATGGCTCGACCATGTTATGTGTATATCAAACTGAAAATGCCCGGCCCCAAAGGTGTGATCACGATTACATGCAATTGGCAGAAGGCTGAGGAATGTTTCCAGAAACGTTCCAAGATCACCGACGAACAAATGGCAGCGGTTGAATTCCAAGAATATCAGAAGAGTGCAGATCCGAGTGATTTGCTAAGAGCCAAGAAGCCTGCCACAGATTCTGCATTCCAATCGACTGGTGAGACGAAGCCAGTCCATATTCACCCGACAGATCCCAATGCTGCGCCGACTCATATATCAACGATGCTCGATGGCAAATAGGAAGAAGCGCTCGTCCAGTTCCACCGTGAGAACTGGAACATCTTTGCATGGAAACCTTCTGACATGCCAGGTGTGCCCAGGAGACTGGCCGAGCACCGTTTGCGTGTCGACCCCAAAGTAAAACCCGTCAAAGAGCACCTTCGACGGTCCGCCGTGCAGAAGAGGAAAGCAATCGGTGAGGAAGTAGCTCGACTGTTGGCAGCAGAGTTCATCCCTGAAATCTACCACTCCGAGTGGTTAGCCAATGTAGTCATGGTTCCTAAAAAGGATGATTCACTTCGTATGTGCATTGATTTCAAGCATATCAATCGGGCCTACCCGAAAGATCATTTCCCTCTCCCTCGCATCGATCAGATTGTTGATTCAGCTGTGGGGTGTGAGCGCTTGTCTTTCTTAGATGCGTATTCCGGATACCATCAGATCCGACTGTATGGTCCCGATGAAATAAAAACAACCTTCATCACCCTGTTCGGGTGCTTTTGCTATGCCACCATGCCTTTTGGTTTGAAAAATGCCGGAGCCACATTTATGAGAATGATTCAGAAGTGCCTGCTGTCACATCCCTAGTTCTGGTATGCTCAAGGCTAGCTAGTCATATGTGCATCATGTTTAAATTCCATTTAAATTTGAATTGAGGATTTGTGAAACCCTCAGAATCATTTTTGGAAATGACCCAAATAAAAATTGCTCCAAAAAGGTCCAAGAAAATGCTCATGTTTCTCTCTGAAAATATTGGACAGAGATAAAAATCAAACCAATATTTTTAGGAGCTCATAAGTATTTATTTTGGGCATTTGGAATTAATGCAGTAAACATTTGCTTTGGATATATATTGTTATATATATATATATAATATTGTCCGAAAATTATGCTAGTTAATGAGGAGCTCTGGAATAATATAGTTAGCTCCTGCAAAAATTGGCATAAGGTAATAAAATGGTTTAGTATTTTTATTAACCAAACAAATGTCAGAAAAAATAGAAAAGAAAAACAAAATAGGAAAAACCTTACCTGACTTACCTGCGGACCAGCTCCTGTGCGGCCTGGCCGGCCCAGCTGGCCAGCCCGGCCTAGCCGCCTCCTCCTCTGTCGTCTTCTCCCCCTCGCCCAAGCAGGTGCGTGCCCGCGCCACAGCCGGCCGCGGCCACGCGCCCGGCCACCTCCTGCTTCTCCCTCTCGTCGCCCTGGACGTCCTGGAACGACGCCACGCACGCCCCGCACCTCTCTCCCTCTCTCTCATTCCTCCCCTTTCCCTGGTCTCTCTCCCCCGCGAGCACCCGAGCGCCACCGTCGTCGCCGCACGCCATTGCCGCGGCCACCGCCTCCCTCTCTCTCTCTCTCTCTCTGTGTCTGCAAGTTCCGCGCCACCGTCTGCTACCTCCCCGTCGAGCCACGTGACGCGGGAAGCCCTGGAGCGCCGCCATCGCCATCATCTTCGCCTCCGGCCGCCGCAGATCGCCATCGCCGCGTCGTCGTCTCTAACGCGTCCCCGGCCACAACGAGCAGCCCTGCGAGTCCGCTATGAGCCCCGCCGTCGAACCCCCCCTCTCTCCTGCTCTTCCGGCACCCTCTAGCCCCTCTGCCGCCGAAGCCGTGCCCCGGCCGCCGCCCCGAGCTCCGCTCCGGCGAGCTCCGGCCACCCCAGCTCCCCCTACCTGCTCCGCTGGCTGCGCGAGAGCCCGGGCTACGCCCCGGTGCCCTTAGTCGCCGCCCCCGTGGCCTGTAACACGGACGCCGCCGCATCCAGAGGTCGCCGGCGTTAACCTCACCGGCCTGACGTGTGGGCCCGACCTGCCAGGTGATTAGCTTAAGCTAATCACCACTTAGTTAACCACTGACACTGACTAGTGGGCCCCGGCCCCCTAATCCTTTTAATTAAGCAAATAACCCCCCTGTTTAACCTCGTGTCACTGACGTGTGGACCCCACACGTCAGGTTTGACCCTGGTCAGCCCCGGTTGACCCGCTGACGTCGTGCTGACGTCATGCTGGCGCAGTAATATATTTTCTGGAATTAAAATAAATCAGGAAATTCCAGAAAATGTTCAAAACTTCAAAAATTCATATCAATTCAACCGTAGCTCAGATTGAAATAAATTATATATGAAAAATTATCAGAAAAATGCAATCTTTCCATCTGTACTAGTTTCATGCATGACAAACCAACTTATACATGCTGTATAAGTGAAAACATGTTAAAGGCATTTATAAAGAGCTTATCTTGGAGATGCATTTGAACCTTTGGTTCAAATGGACTTCAAACCAAATGAATACTAGTTGCATTAGCTCAAACAACATCACATCTTCATACCATGTTCATGCATCATATTGTTGCATATGAATGTGTATTGATTGCCGGCATCGCTCCTTCTCGATAGGTCCTGCTCCGGAGACATTCCAGAGTACCTATCTGTGAAGCAGTGCCTCCCTTGTTGATTTACCAGGCAAGCAAACCCCTTGTTCATTCCGATAAAATCCTACTCTCTCGCTCCTGCTCTCAGTTATTGCATTAGGACAACAGCGATTCATCTGCTACTTTGTGCTGCGGTAGTTGCACCCATTCCTCTGCATGACCTGTCATTGCCACAGTAAATAGTGGAAACCCACTAGCATGTGTAGGAGTTGATTGAAGCCATTGTTGTGTTCATACCATGCTATGCCTGCTATTGCTTAGAGTTGTGTCAGGTCTGATTCATTGGGAATGAATTAGAGTGCAGTGCTCTATGTTCTGATGCTGAGAGTGAAGTGTGTGAACACGATTTGGTAAAGGTAGCGGTGAGAGGCCATGTAGGAGTACATGGTGGGTTGTCTCACTGGAGCCGTCCTTAAGCACTGAGTTCTATGTATGTTGTCCAATGACTCGATACTACCATACATTGGGTTCCGGTAACTCGACCCCTCTCGACTTATTAACCAACTTGGTCTCTGTCCAGGAGTCGCAACTAGTTTCTGGTGTTTGTAGGTAGTGCTATTTTTCTACCGAGTGGCACCCGGCAGGGTGGGCGTGGGACAGACTAGGCACAGGTGGCATGGTGTACCAAGTGGCACCCGGATGGTGGGCTTGGGAACCCTGCTCACATCGTTTGGGGCCGTGAGCGACACCCCGGCCGGATCTCCTTGCGGATGAAACCCGAATAGGCGATAAACCTGGACTAGAGTCTTGTGTGGTTAGTCAGGTCGTGGCCGACACCCTCGCCTGGCTTCCGCTTGAAGGTTGCCGAGATACATGACGTGTACATGGCGGTAAGTGGCGGGAGCGTGTGTGAAGAAGTACACCCCTGCAGGGTTAACATGATCTATTCAAATAGCCGGGTCCGCAGTTATGGACTTCTTGGATGCTTACATGGTACATAGACAACTTGAAGTGGATACTCTAAAATGCTCAAGATAAGTGTGAGTGCTATGGATGGCCTTCTCGTAGGAAGACGGGGATGAATCCATAGTAGTGTATTGTGTGGTGATTAGTGGACTCGTGTGCGACATATCACCTCAAGAATTTCTGGTAGTCGTAGAACAGGATAGCCACAGAGTCAAAGCTGGCTTGCTGCAACTAAACCCCACATTACCTTCTTGATACAACTGCATGTATGATAGGATCTGATGTAAGTCTTGCTGAGTACCCTTGTACTCATGTTGCTTTATTTATGTTTTTGCAGCGGAGACTTCGGTCTTACTAGTGTTCTCGTGGACTTCGACGAGTAGCTTGTACCTCAGCTACGATCTTGATCGGATGTTGTAGATGGTCAGGCTCTTCAGCCTTTTTCATTTGTAAATGTCTCTACCCAGACATGTAATGCTTCTGTTTGTTGCTTGTATGCTCTGTATGATGGGTCCTTTGACCCCTGTTTGTAATAAATGCTATGATGGCTCTTCTGAGCCTTTATCTATGTGAGTTATTGAGTTATGCTGTGATGCCATGTTGTACAACACATACTTGCATGTTATGCGTAGGTGTAATGTGTATTGCTATGTGTGGGATCTGACTATCTAGTTGTTTATCCTTAGTTGCCTCTCTTACCGGGAAATGTCTCCTAGTGTTTCCACTGAGCCCTGGTAGCGTGCTACTGCTCCGGAACACTTAGGTTGGCCGACATGTGTCCTTCTTCGTTCCTGTGTCTGTCCCTTCGGAGAAATGTCACGCGATGAATACCGGAGTCATGTTAGCCCGCTACAGCCCGGTTTACCGGAGTCCTGCTAGCCCAGTTGCTACAGCCCGGATTCACTCGCTGATGACCGACACGTTCGATGCTGGGTCATGTATGCCTGTCCCTGTAAGTTAGTGCCACTTTGGGTTCACGACTAGCCATGTCAGCCCGGGTTCTCTGTCATATGGATGCTAGCGACACTATCATATACGTGTGCCAAAAGGCGCAAACGGTCCCGGGCATGTTAAGGCGACACCCGTGGGAATACCGTGCGTGAGGCCACAAAGTGATATGAGGTATTACATGCTAGATCGATGTGACTTAGGATTGGGGTCCAGACAGCCTTGGTATCAGAGCCTGACTGCCTGTAGGATTACCAAACCAAACTGGTCGAAGTTGAGTCTAGAAATTCTTTAGTTATGTAAGGGAATTGATTGTGGGAAGGAACGTAAGGCTCTTTTTACTCCTTTACCTCATGGCCTTCTGATCTGAGTCATCCTATCTTTCCTGCGGGGTTAAGGAACTAGGCTTTCTCTTCCGTCTATCAGGATCACGTGTTACTACTCCGTAGTTCCATAGGATTGGCTGATCGGAGTCATATCCCAGTTTCGAGTACTTCCGGTGTAGTCTGCTTAGTACTATCCCAGAACCTTGAGTGGTGATGTTTAGTTGTTATACTACCCCATCGTTGGCAGGATGTCTCATTCTGAGCATTTTACCGCCGTTATGCTGCCGGATTTGCCCTAGGAGTTTGAGAGTTACTAATTTCCTTGTCCTTCATTCTATAGCCTATAGATGATGCTGATTCCGTCCTTGGTTTCATTTCTCAGGATGTCATCAGCCAAGCGAAGTTCTGTTGCTCGTAGCCAGAACCACGGAGATGGTAGGGATGAGGATCCTCCCGACCAGCCTTCGTTGACAGAGTTCATGCTAGAGATGGAGAGGAACAAGCGTGAGTCTAACCGCTTGTTGGCACGTATCGAGGAGAACACCGCACATCAGTCCAATAAGTCTGCGACCATTCATGACTTCATTCGCTTGCACCCACCTACCTTTCATCATTCCATCGAGCCACTCGATGCCGATGACTGGCTTCGTAGCATCACTCATAAGCTGCGTTCCGCGAACGTAGCTGAAGATGACAAGGTCACCTATGCCACATACCACCTGGAAGGTCCTGCTAGTCTTTGGTGGCAGAACTATGAGGCTATGCTCCCAGCTGGCCAGATTTCTACTTGGAGGGATTTCATTGAGGCTTTTCGCGAGCAACACATTCCTGAAGCCCTCATCGATCGCAAGAGAGAAGAGTTCTGTAGTTTCACCCAGAGTAACATGGCTGTTGATCCTTACAGCAGAGAGTTCGAGAACCTTGCCCGCTATGCTTCAAAAGAGGTGTCCACGGACGCCAAGAAGCAGGCTAGGTTCCGGAAGGGTCTCAACCCCAAGTTGCGTCGTGATCTCCACCTGCATCATTGTGATACATTCCAAGCTCTTGTGGACAAGGCCATTAATGCAGAGACAGCTCAGCTCACTTACGAGGAGTCTCGTAAGCACGCCCGTGATTTGGGAACATCCTCCGGTTCTGGTTCTCAGAAGTGCCGAATTTGGGTTCCAAACTCCGCTCTTCCTTCCGGATATGCACCGAGACCATCTTATGTGGTGCCTTCCCCAGCTCAGTCGTATGTTCCACCCAGGTCTATTGGTAGACCGCTTGTCAGTGCGGGTCTACGTCCAACTTCAGGGACTTGCTTCACATGCGGGAAGCCAGGACACTATGCACGTGACTGCTCTCAGACTAGTTATGCTCCACCCCAGCCCGAGAAGACTGTTGGTTGTGTTAAGCCATCAAGCAAGACGATCAGTGCCAAGCCAGCCCTCACTGAACGTGGACGTGTGCATCACGTCTCAGCTAAAGACGCTCATGATGATCCAGATGTCGTTCTTGGTACACTCCTTGTTAACTGTCATCCAGCATCGATTCTATTCGATACCGGAGCATCTCACTCCTTCATTTCTGAAAGCTATGCTAACTTGCACAACCTGTCATTTTGTGATATGCCCTCTCCACTAGTCATTCAAACTTCTGGATCCAAATGGCAAACCTCTAGTGTAAGCCATGGTAACGAGATCCTTGTTGACAGACTTGTATTCCTTGCATCACTTATAGCCCTCAAGTCTACAGATATTAACATCATCTTAGGTATGGACTGGATGAAAGCTCATTATGCCAAGATTGATTGTTACACTAGGTCAGTTCAGCTTACCCACCCATCTGGCAAGATAGTCACTGTCTCCACTAGAGTTGCAAAGCGTCAGCTCTATTCTCTTAATGCCAGCCCTCTTCCAGACCTTGAAGATATCCCGGTAGTCCGTGACTTTCCGGATGTCTTTCCAGAGGAACTGCCAGGCATTCCACCTGATAGAGATGTAGAGTTCGTCATAGATCTTATTCCAGGAACTGCTCCAATCTCTAGGAGACCTTACAAGATGGCACCCTTAGAACTAGCCGAGCTTAAGAAACAACTTGATGAGTCCTTGCAAAAGGGTTTCATCCATCCTAGTTCTTCTCCTTGGGCTTGCCCCGTCCTCTTCGTCAAGAAGAAGGATGGTACGGACCGGATGGTTGTAGACTATCGTCCCGTTAATTTGGTCACGATAAAGAACAAGTATCCGCTCCCCAGGATCAACGACCTGTATGATCAGCTCGCTGGATCCTCAGTCTTCTCCAAGATGGATTTGAGGTCAGGCTACCACCAAATTAAGATCAGAAACGGGGACATTCCCAAGACAGCTTTTGTCACTCGTTATGGCTAGTACGAGTACACCGTCATGTCCTTCGGTCTAACCAATGCCCCAGCCACTTTCTCCCGCTTGATGAACTCGATCTTCATGGAGTACTTAGATAAGTTCGTCGTGGTTTACCTCGATGATATTCTTATTTACTCGAAGAACGAGGAAGAGCATGCCGAACATCTTAGACTTGTGTTAGAAAAACTCAGAGAGCACCGCCTTTATGCCAAGTTCTCCAAGTGTGAATTTTGGTTGCCAGAAATGACCTATCTAGGCCACGTAATCTCTGGTAAGGGCATTGTTGTCAATCCCGAGAGAGTTAAGGCCGTTCTCGATTGGACTCCACCTGAAACCATTAAACAAGTTAGGAGTTTCCTTGGTCTAGCCAGCTATTGTCGCCGCTTTGTTGAAAATTTCTCCAAAGTAGCCAAACCCCTCACGGAACTTCTCAAGAAAGATAAAAAGTTTGAGTGGTCCCCACAGTGTGAGTACAGTTTTCAGGAACTGAAAAGACGCCTGACTTCTGCTCCCATACTTGTGCCACCGGATTTCACCAAAGACTTTGTTATCTACTGCGACGCCTCACGACAGGGACTAGGTTGCATTCTTATGCAGGATCGTCATGTGATTGCCTATGCATCTCGACAGTTGCATCCACATGAGGAGAATTATCCTACACATGATCTAGAGCTTGCAGCCGTAGTCTATGCACTCAAGACCTGGCGACATTACCTTCTTGGTAAACATTGCGAGATCTACACCGATCACCAGAGTCTCAAGTATATCTTCACCCAATCGGATTTGAACCTTAGGCAAAGACGTTGGTTGGAGTTAATCACAGATTATGATCTAGGGATTACCTACACCCCAGGCAAAGCAAATGTCATGGCTGATGCGCTAAGCCGTAAATCCTATTGCAACAATCTCATGTTGCAGCAAGGCCAACCACTTCTCCATGAGGAATTCTGTAAGCTTAATCTTCACATTGCTCCTCACGGATTCCTTGCTACCTTGGTGGCGAAACCTACTCTTGGAGATCATATCATAGAAGCCCAGAAGCATGATACGGGGATTACCCGGATCAAGAGAAACATTGCCAAAGGTGTTGCTGGTAGTTTCTCTGTTGATGATCGAGGTGTGGTTTTCTTTGGGAACCGCCTGGTGGTCCCCAAGAAGCAACATCTTCGGCAGTTGATTCTTAAGGAGGCGCATGAATATCCTCTCACGATTCATCCCGGTAGCACTAAGATGTATCAGGACCTACGCCAGAGGTTCTGGTGGACTAGGATGAAGAGAGAAATCGCCGACTTCGTTGCTAATTGTGATGTATGTCGTCGTGTTAAGGCAGAGCATCAAAGGCCTGCTGGCACCCTTCAGCCCTTATCCATTCCTGAGTGGAAATGGGATAAAGTTGGTATGGACTTCATCACCGGCTTTCCCAGGACCAAGAAAGGGAATAATGCTATCTTCGTAGTCGTTGATCGTCTTTCCAAAGTGGCTCACTTCCTTCCTGTTCGAGAGAGTATCACTGCTAGTCAGCTCGCTGACTTATATATTTCTCGAATAGTGTCACTTCATGGTGTTCCACTAGAGATCAATTCAGACCGTGGCAGTCTTTTCACTTCTCATTTCTGGGAGAGTTTCCAAACTGCCATGGGAACCCATCTTTCCTTCAGTACCGCTTTCCACCCTCAGTCGAGTGGTCAGGTGGAAAGGGTCAATCAAATTCTCGAAGACATGCTTAGAGCTTGCGTTATCTCATTCGGTATGGATTGGGAGAAATGTCTTCCTTTTGCCGAGTTTGCTTATAACAATAGCTATCAATCCAGCCTCAAGAAAGCTCCTTTTGAGGTTCTCTATGGACGAAGATGTCGAACACCTTTGAACTGGTCAGAAACCGGTGAAAGACAATTCTTTGGACCGGACATGATCCAGGAGGCAGAAGAGCAAGTTCGCATCATTCGTGAGAACTTGAAAACAGCCCAGTCTCGTCAAAAGAGTCAGTATGATCGTCATCATAAGGATATGACTTATGAAATTGGCGACAAAGCTTATCTTCGGGTTACTCCCATGAAGGGTACCCATCGTTTCGGTATCAAGGGCAAGTTGGCTCCTCGTTACATTGGTCCCTTTCGCATTCTCGCTAAACGAGGAGAGGTTGCCTACCAATTGGAACTACCCCCACATCTTTCTCGAGTTCATGATGTCTTCCACGTCTCTCAACTCAGGCGTTGCTTCTCGGATCCCATCCGCGGAGTGGACCACGAAACGCTTGATCTCCAAGATAACCTCACATACCGAGAGTACCCGGTTCGCATTCTTGATCAAGCAGAGTGTGTTACTCGACAACAGAACATCAAGTTTCTCAAGGTTCAGTGGTCTCATCATTCCGAGAGAGAAGCTACTTGGGAGCGAGAAGATCGTCTTCGACTGGAGTACCCCGCTTTCTTTCTGTCGACCCTTGAATCTCGGGACGAGATTCTTTCAAGTGGGGGTGAGTTGTCACATCCCTAGTTCTGGTATGCTCAAGGCTAGCTAGTCATATGTGCATCATGTTTAAATTCCATTTAAATTTGAATTGAGGATTTGTGAAACCCTCAGAATCATTTTTGGAAATGACCCAAATAAAAATTGCTCCAAAAAGGTCCAAGAAAATGCTCATGTTTCTCTCTGAAAATATTGGACAGAGATAAAAATCAAACCAATATTTTTAGGAGCTCATAAGTATTTATTTTGGGCATTTGGAATTAATGCAGTAAATATTTGCTTTGGATATATATTGTTATATATATATAATATTGTCCAAAAATTATGCTAGTTAATGAGGAGCTCTGGAATAATATAGTTAGCTCCTGCAAAAATTGGCATAAGGTAATAAAATGGTTTAGTATTTTTATTAACCAAACAAATGTCAGAAAAAAATAGAAAAGAAAAACAAAATAGGAAAAACCTTACCTGACTTACCTGCGGCCCAGCTCCTGTGCGGCCTGGCGGCCCAGCTGGCCAGCCCGGCCCAGCCGCCTCCTCCTTTGTCGTCTTCTCCCCCTCGCCCAAGCAGGTGCGTGCCCGCGCCACAGCCGGCCGCGGCCACGCGCCCGGCCACCTCCTGCTTCTCCCTCTCGTCGCCCTGGACGTCCTGGAACGACGCCACGCACGCCCCGCGCCTCTCTCCCTCTCTCTCATTCCTCCCCATTCCCTGGTCTCTCTCCCCCGCGAGCACCCGAGCGCCACCGTCGTCGCCGCACGCCATTGCCGCGGCCACCGCCTCCCCCTCGCTCTCTCTCTGTGTCTGCAAGTTCCGCGCCGCCGTCTGCTACCTCCCCGTCGAGCCACGTGACGCGGGAAGCCCTGGAGCGCCGCCATCGCCATCATCTTCGCCTCCGGCCGCCGCAGATCGCCATCGCCGCGTCGTCGTCTCTAACGCGTCCCCGGCCACAACGAGCAGCCCTGCGAGTCCGATATGAGCCCCGCCATCGAACCCCCCCTCTCCCCTGCTCTTCCGGCGCCCTCTAGCCCCTCTGCCGCCAAAGCCGTGCCCCGGCCGCCGCCCCGAGCTCCGCTCCGGCGAGCTCCGGCCACCCCAGCTCCCCCTACCTGCTCCGCTGGCTGCGCGAGAGGCCGGGCTACGCCCCGGTGCCCTTAGTCGCCGCCCCCGTGGCCTGTAACACGGACGCCGCCGCGTCCAGAGGTCGCCGGCGTTAACCTCACCAGCCTGACGTGTGGGCCCGACCTGCCAGGTGATTAGCTTAAGCTAATCACCACTTAGTTAACCACTGACACTGACCAGTGGGCCCCGGCCCCCTAATCCTTTTAATTAAGCAAATAACCCCCCTGTTTAACCTCGTGTCACTGACGTGTGGACCCCACACGTCAGGTTTGACCCTGGTCAGCCCCGGTTGACCTGCTGACGTCGTGCTGACGTCATGCTGGCGTAGTAATATATTTTCTGGAATTAAAATAAATCAAAAAATTCCAGAAAATGTTCAAAACTTCAAAAATTCATATCAATTCAACCGTAGCTCAGATTGAAATAAATAATATATGAAAAATTATCAGAAAAATGCAATCTTTCCATCTGTACTAGTTTCATGCATGACAAACCAACTTATAAATGCTGTATAAGTGAAAACATGTTAAAGGCATTTATAAAGAGCTTATCTTGGAGATGCATTTGAACCTTTGGTTCAAATGGACTTCAAACCAAATGAATAATAGTTGCATTAGCTCAAAAAGCATCACATCTTCATACCATGTTCATGCATCATATTGTTGCATATGATTGTGTATTGATTGTCGGCACCGTTCCTTCTCGATAGGTCCTGCTCCGGAGACGTTCCAGAGTACCTGTCTGTGAAGCAGTGCCTCCCTTGTTGATTTACCAGGCAAGCAAACCCCCTTGCTCATTCCGATAAAATCCTACTCTCTCGCTCCTGCTCTCAGTTATTGCATTAGGACAACAACGATTCATCTGCTACTTTGTGCTGCGGTAGTTGAACCCATTCCTCTGCATGACCTGTCATTGCCACAGTAAATAGTGGAAACCCACTAGCATGTGTAGGAGTTGATTGAAGCCACTGTTGTGTTCCTACCATGCTATGCCTGCTATTGCTTAGAGTTGTGTCAGGTCTGATTCATTGGGAATGAATTAGAGTGCAGTGCTCTATGTTCTGATGCTGAGAGTGAAGTGTGTGAACACGATTTGGTAAAGGTAGCGGTGAGAGGCCATGTAGGAGTACATGGTGGGTTGTCTCACTGGAACCGTCCTTAAGCACTGAGTTCTATGTATGTTGTCCAATGACTCGATACTACCATACATTGGGTTTCGGTAACTCGACCCCTCTCGACTTATTAACCAACTTGGTCTCTGTCCAGGAGTCGCAACTAGTTTCTGGTGTTTGTAGGTAGTGCTATTTTTCTACCGAGTGGCACCCGGCAGGGTGGGCTTGGGACAGACTAGGCACAGGTGGCACGGTGTACCAAGTGGCACCCAGATGGTGGGCTTGGGAACCCTGCTCACATCGTTTGGGGCCGTGAGCGACACCCCGGCCGGATCTCCTTGCGGATGAAACCCGAATAGGCGATAAACCTGGACTAGAGTCTTGTGTGGTTAGTCAGGTCGTGGCCGACACCCTCGCCAGGCTTCCGCTTGAAGGTTGCCGAGATACATGACGTGTACATGGCGGTAAGTGGCGGGAGCGTGTGTGAAGAAGTACACCCCTGCAGGGTTAACATGATCTATTCGAATAGCCGGGTCCGCGGTTATGGACTTCTTGGATGCTTACATGGTACATAGACAACTTGAAGTGGATACTCTAAAATGCTCAAATAAGTGTGAGTGCTATGGATGGCCTTCTCGTAGGAAGACGGGGATGAATCCATAGTAGTGTATTGTGTGGTGATTAGTGGACTCGTGTGCGACATATCACCTCAAGGATTTCTGGTAGTCGTAGAACAGGATAGCCACAGAGTCAAAGCTAGCTTGCTGCAACTAAACCCCACATTACCTTCTTGATACAACTGCATGTATGATAGGATCTGATGTAAGTCTTGCTGAGTACCCTTGTACTCATGTTGCTTTATTTATGTTTTTGCAGCGGAGACTTCGGTCTTACTAGTGTTCTCGTGGACTTCGACGAGTAGCTTGTACCTCAGCTATGATCTTGATCGGATGTTGTAGATGGTCAGGCTCTTCAGCCTTTTTCATTTGTAGATGTATGTACCCAGACATGTAATGCTTCCGTTTGTTGCTTGTATGCTCTGTATGATGGGTCCTTTGACCCCTGTTTGTAATAAATGCTATGATGGCTCTTCTGAGCCTTTATCTATGTGAGTTATTGAGTTATGCTGTGATGCCATGTTGTACAACACATACTTGCATGTTATGCGTACGTGTAATGTGTATTGCTATGTGTGGGATCTGACTATCTAGTTGTTTATCCTTAGTTGCCTCTCTTACCGGGAAATGTCTCCTAGTGTTTCCACTGAGCCCTGCTAGCGTGCTACTGCTCCGGAACACTTAGGCTGGCCGGCATGTGTCCTTCTTCGTTCCTGTGTCTGTCCCTTCGGGGAAATGTCACGCGATGAATACCGGAGTCCTGTTAGCCCGCTACAGCCCGGTTTACCGGAGTCCTGCTAGCCCAGTTGCTACAGCCCGGATTCACTCGCTGATGACCGACACGTTCGATGCTGGGTCATGTATGCATGTCCGTGTAAGTTAGTGCCACTTAGGGTTCACGACTAGCCATGTCAGCCCGGGTTCTCTGTCATATGGATGCTAGCGACACTATCATATACGTGTGCCAAAAGGCGCAAACGGTCCCGGGCATGGTAAGGCAACACCCGTGGGAATACCGTGCGTGAGGCCACAAAGTGATATGAGGTGTTACATGCTAGATCGATGTGACTTAGGATCGGGGTCCTGACAGCCTTGGTATCAGAGCCTGACTGCCTGTAGGATTACCAAACCAAACTGGTCAAAGTTGAGTCCAGAAATTCTTTAGTTATGTAAGGGAATTGATTGTGGGAAGGAACGTAAGGCTCTTTTTACTCCTTTACCTCATGGCCTTCTGATCTGAGTCATCCTATCTTTCCTGCGGGGTTAAGGAACTAGGCTTTCTCTTCCGTCTATCAGGATCACGTGTTACTACTCCGTAGTTCCATAGGATTGGCTGATCAGAGTCATATCCCAGTTTTGAGTACTTCCGGTGTAGTCTGCTTAGTACTATCCCAGAACCTTGAGTGGTGATGTTTAGTTGTTATACTACCCCATCATTGGCAGGATGTCTCATTCTGAGCATTTTACCGTCGTTATGCTGCCGGATTTGCCCTAGGAGTTTGAGAGTTACTAATTTCCTTGTCCTTCATTCTATAGCCTATAGATGATGCTGATTCCGTCCTTGGTTTCATTTCTCAGGATGTCATCAGCCAAGCGAAGTTCTGTTGCTCGTAGCCAGAACCACGGAGATGGTAGGGGTGAGGATCCTCCCGACCAGCCTTCGTTGATAGAGTTCATGCTAGAGATGGAGAGGAACAAGCGTGAGTCTAACCGCTTGTTGGCATGTATCGAGGAGAACACCGCACATCAGTCCAATAAGTCTGTGACCATTCATGACTTCATTCGCTTGCACCCACCTACCTTTCATCATTCCATCGAGCCACTCGATGCCGATGACTGGCTTCGTAGCATCACTCATAAGCTGCGTTCCGCGAACGTAGCTGAAGATGACAAGGTCACCTATGCCACATACCACCTGGAAGGTCCTGCTAGTCTTTGGTGGCAGAACTATGAGGCTATGCTCCCAGCTGGCCAGATTTCTACTTGGAGGGATTTCATTGAGGCTTTTCGCGAGCAACACATTCCTGAAGCCCTCATCGATCGCAAGAGAGAAGAGTTCTGTAGTTTCACCCAGAGTAACATGGATGTTGATGCTTACAACAGAGAGTTCGAGAACCTTGCCCGCTATGCTTCAGAAGAGGTGTCCACGGACGCCAAGAAGCAGGCTAGGTTCCGGAAGGGTCTCAACCCCAAGTTGCGTCGTGATCTCCACCTACATCATTGTGATACATTCCAAGCTCTTGTGAACAAGGTCATTAATGCAGAGACAGCTCAGCTCACTTATGAGGAGTCTCGTAAGCACGCCCGTGATTTGGGAACTTCCTCCGGTTCTGGTTCTCAGAAGTGCCGAATTTGGGTTCCAAACTCCGCTCTTGCTTCCGGATATGCACCGAGACCATCTTATGTGGTGCCTTCCCCAGCTCAGTCGTATGTTCCACCCAGGTCTATTGGTAGACCGCTTGTCAGTGCGGGTCCACGTCCAACTTCAGGGACTTGCTTCACATGCGGGAAGCCAGGACACTATGCACGTGACTGCTCTCAGACTAGTTATGCTCCACCCCAGCCCAAGAAGACTGTTGGTTGTGTTAAGCCATCAAGCAAGACGATCAGTGCCAAGCCAGCCCCCACTGAACATGGACGTGTGCATCACATCTCAGCTAAAGACGCTCATGATGATCCAGATGTCGTTCTTGGTACACTCCTTGTTAACTGTCATCCAGCATCGATTCTATTCGATACTGGAGCATCTCACTCCTTCATTTCTGAAAGCTATGCTAACTTGCACAACCTGTCATTTTGTGATATGCCCTCTCCACTAGTCATTCAAACTCCTGGATCCAAATGGCAAACCTCTAGTGTAAGCCATGGTAACGAGATCCTTGTTGACAGACTTGTATTCCTTACATCACTTATAGCCCTCAAGTCTACAGATATTAACATCATCTTGGGTATGGACTGGATGAAAGCTCATTATGCCAAGATTGATTGTTACACTAGGTCAGTTCAGCTTACCCACCCATCTGGCAAGATAGTCACTGTCTCCACTAGAGTTGCAAAGCGTCAGCTCTATTCTCTTAATGCCAGCCCTCTTCTAGACCTTGAAGATATCCCGGTAGTCCGTGACTTTCCAGATGTCTTTCCAGAGGAACTGCTAGGCATTCCACCTGACAGAGATGTAGAGTTCGTCATAGATCTTATTCTAGGAACTGCTCCAATCTCTAGGAGACCTTACAAGATGGCACCCTTAGAACTAGCCGAGCTTAAGAAACAACTTGATGAGTCCTTGCAAAAGGGTTTCATCCGTCCTAGTTCTTCTCCTTGGGCTTGCCCCGTCCTCTTCGTCAAGAAGAAGGATGGTACGGACCGGATGGTTGTAGACTATCGTCCCGTTAATTTAGTCACGATAAAGAACAAGTATCCGCTCCCCAGGATCAACGACCTGTATGATCAGCTCGCTGGATCCTCAGTCTTCTCCAAGATGGATTTGAGGTTAGGCTACCACCAAATTAAGACCGGAAACGGGGACATTCCCAAGACAGCTTTTGTCACTCGTTATGGCCAGTATGAGTACACCGTCATGTCCTTCGGTCTAACCAATGCCCCAGCCACTTTCTCCCGCTTGATGAACTCGATCTTCATGGAGTACTTAGATAAGTTCGTCGTGGTTTACCTCGATGATATTCTTATTTACTCGAAGAACGAGGAAGAGCATGCCGAACATCTTAGACTTGTGTTAGAAAAACTCAGAGAGCACCGCCTTTATGCCAAGTTCTCCAAGTGTGAATTTTGGTTGCCAGAAATGACCTATCTAGGCCACGTAATCTCTGGTAAGGGCATTGTTGTCAATCCCGAGAGAGTTAAGGCCGTTCTCGATTGGACTCCACCTGAAACCATTAAACAAGTTAGGAGTTTCCTTGGTCTAGCCAGCTATTGTCGCCGCTTTGTTGAAAATTTCTCCAAAGTAGCCAAACCCCTCACGGAACTTCTCAAGAAAGATAAAAAGTTTGAGTGGTCCCCACAGTGTGAGTACAGTTTTCAGGAACTGAAAAGACGCCTGACTTCTGCTCCCATACTTGTGCCACCGGATTTCACCAAAGACTTTGTTATCTACTGCGACGCCTCACGACAGGGACTAGGTTGCATTCTTATGCAGGATCGTCATGTGATTGCCTATGCATCTCGACAGTTGCATCCACATGAGGAGAATTATCCTACACATGATCTAGAGCTTGCAGCCGTAGTCTATGCACTCAAGACCTGGCGACATTACCTTCTTGGTAAATGTTGCGAGATCTACACCGATCACCAGAGTCTCAAGTATATCTTCACCCAACCGGATTTGAACCTTAGGCAAAGACGTTGGTTGGAGTTAATCACAGATTATGATCTAGGGATTACCTACACCCCAGGCAAAGCAAATGTCATGGCTGATGCGCTAAGTCGTAAATCCTATTGCAACAATCTCATGTTGCAGCAAGGCCAACCACTTCTCCATGAGGAATTCTGTAAGCTTAATCTTCACATTGCTCCTCACGGATTCCTTGCTACCTTGGTGGCGAAACCTACTCTTGGAGATCATATCATAGAAGCCCAGAAGCATGATACGGGGATTACCCGGATCAAGAGAAACATTGCCAAAGGTGTTGCTGGTAGTTTCTCTGTTGATGATCGAGGTGTTATTTTCTTTGGGAACCGCCTGGTGGTCCCCAAGAAGCAACATCTTCGGCAGTTGATTCTTAAGGAGGCGCATGAATATCCTCTCACGATTCATCCCGGTAGCACTAAGATGTATCAGGACCTACGCCAGAGGTTCTGGTGGACTAGGATGAAGAGAGAAATCGCCGACTTCGTTGCTAATTGTGATGTATGTCGTCGTGTTAAGGCAGAGCATCAAAGGCCTGCTGGCACCCTTCAGCCCTTATCCATTCCTGAGTGGAAATGGGATAAAGTTGTTGGGGAACGTTACAGAAAACAAAAAATTTCTTACTCGTTTCACCAAGATCATCTAGGAGTTCATCTAGCAACGAGTGATTAGATGCATCTACATACCTTTGTAGATCGCGCACGGAAGCGTTCAAAAGAATGGTGATGATGTAGTCGTACTCGACGTGATCCAAATCACCGATGACCAGCGCCGAACGGACGGCACCTCCGCGTTCAACACACGTACGGGACGGGAGACGTCTCCTCCTTCTTGATCCAGCAAGGGGGGAGGAGAGGTTGATGAAGATCCAGCAGCACGACGGCGTGGTGGTGGATGCAGGGCGTCACAGCAGCAGGGCTTCGCCGAGACTACGAGGGAGAGACGTAACGGGGGGAGATGGAGGCGCCAGGGGCTGGTGTAAAATCCCTCCTCTCCCCCCCACTATATATAGGGGTGCCAAAGGGGGGGCGCCGACCCTAGTAGATGGCATCTACTAGGGGGGCGGCGGCCAAGGGGAGGTTTCCCTCCCCCCCAAGGCACCTAGGGGTGCCTTCCACCACATGGACTCTTCCATGGTGGAAACCCTAGGCGCATGGGCCTATAGGGGCTGGTGCCCTTGGCCCATCTAGGCCAAGGCGCACCCCCTACAGCCCATGTGGCCCCCCGGGACAGGTGGCCCCACCCGGTGGACCCCCGGGACCCTTCCGGTGGTCCCGGTACAATACCGATAACCCCGAAACTTGTCCCGATGCCCGAAATAGCACTTCCTATATATAATTCTTTACCTCCGGACCATTCCGGAACTCCTCGTGACGTCCGGGATCTCATCCGGGACTCCGAACAACATTCGGGTTTCTGCATATACATATCTTCATAACCCTAGCATCACCGAACCTTAAGTGTGTAGACCCTACGGGTTCTGGAGACAAGCAGACATGACCGAGACGACTCTCCGGTCAGTAACCAACAGCGGGATCTGGATACCCATGTTGGCTCCCACATGCTCCACGATGATCTCATCGGATGAACCACGATGTCGAGGATTTAATCAATCCCGTACGCTATTCCCTTTGTCTATCGATATGTTACTTGCCCGAGATTCGATCGTCGGTATCCCAATACCTCGTTCAATCTCGTTACCAGCAAGTCACTTTACTCGTACCGTAATGCATGATCCCGTGACCAGACACTTGGTCACTCTGAGCTCATTATGATGATGCATTACCGAGTGGGCCCAGTGATACCTCTCCGTCATACGGAGTGACAAATCCCAGTCTTGATCCATGTCACCCAACAGACACTTTCGGAGATACCCGTAGTCTACCTTTATAGTCACCCAGTTACGTTGTGACGTTTGGCATACCCAAAGCACTCCTACGGTATCCGGGAGTTACACGATCTCATGGTCTAAGGAAAAGATACTTTGACATTGGAAAACTCTAGCAAACGAACTATACGATCTTGTGCTATGTTTAGGATTGGGTCTTGTCCATCACATCATTCTCCCAATGATGTGATCTCGTTATCAATGACATCCAGTGTCCATAGTCAGGAAACCATGACTATCTGTTGATCAACGAGGTAGTCAACTAGAGGCTTACTAGGGACATGTTGGTGTCTGTTATTCACACATGTATTACGATTTGCGGATAACACAATTATAGCATGAATAAAGACAATTATCATGAACAAGGAAATATAATAATAATGCTTTTATTATTGCCTCTAGGGCATATTTCCAACAGTCTCCCACTTGCACTAGAGTCAATAATCTAGTTACATTGTGATGAATCGAACACCCATGGAATTCTGGTGTTGATCATGTTTTGCTCTAGGGAGAGGTTTAGTCAACGGATCTGCTACATTCAGGTCCGTATGTACTTTACAAATCTCTATGTCTCCATCTTGAACATTTTCACGAATGGAGTTGAAGCGACGCTTGATGTGCCTTGTCTTCTTGTGAAACCTGGGCTCTTTGGCAAGTGCAATAGCTCGAGTGTTGTCACAGAAAAGCTTGATCGGCCCCGACGCATTGGGTATGACTCCTAGGTCGGTGATGAACTCCTTCACCCATATTGCTTCATGTGCTGCCTCCGAGGCTGCCATGTACTCCGCTTCACATGTAGATCCCGCCACGATGCTTTGCTTGCAACTGCACCAGCTTACTGCCCCACCATTCAAAATATACACGTATCCGGTTTGTGACTTAGAGTCATCCAGATCTATGTCGAAGCTAGCGTCGACGTAACCCTTTACGACGAGCTCTTCGTCACCTCCATAAACGAGAAACATTTCCTTAGTCCTTTTCAGGTACTTCAGGATATTCTTGACCGCTGTCCAATGTTCCTTGCCGGGATTACTTTGGTACCTTCCCACCAAACTGACGGCAAGGTTAACATCAGGTCTGGTACACAGCATGGCATACATAATAGAACCTATGGCTGAGGCATAGGGGATGACGCTCATCTCTTCTATATCTTCTGCCGTGGTCGGACATTGAGCTGAGCTCAATTTCATACCTTGTAACACAGGCAAGAACCCCTTCTTGGATTGATCCATATTGAACTTCTTCAATATATTATCAAGGTACGTGCTTTGTGAAAGACCTATGAGGCGTCTCGATCTATCTCTATAGATTTTGATGCCTAATATATAAGCAGCTTCTCCAAGGTCCTTCATTGAAAAACTTTTATTCAAGTAGGCCTTGATGCTGTCCAAGAGTTCTATATCATTTCCCATCAAAAGTATGTCATCTACATATAATATGAGAAATGCTACAGAGCTCCCACTCACTTTCTTGTAAACGCAGGCTTCTCCATAAGTCTGTGTAAACCCAAACGCTTTGATCATCTCATCAAAGCGAATGTTCCAACTCCGAGATGCTTGCACCAGCCCATAAATCAAGCGTTGGAGCTTGCACACTTTGTCAGCATTCTTAGGATCGACAAAACCTTCCGGCTGTATCATATACAATTCTTCCTTAAGGAAACCATTAAGGAATGCCGTTTTGACGTCCATTTGCCATATTTCGTAATCATAGAATGCGGCAATTGCTAACATGATTCGGACGGACTTCAGCTTCGCTACCGGTGAGAAAGTCTCATCGTAGTCAACCCCTTGAACTTGTCGATAACCCTTAGCGACAAGCCGAGCTTTATAGATGGTCACATTACCATCCGCGTCTGTCTTCTTCTTAAAGATCCATTTATTTTCTATGGCTCGCCTCTCAATGGGCAAGTCAGTCAAAGTCCATACTTTGTTTTCATACATGGATCCTATCTCGGATTTCATGGCTTCTAGCCATTTGTCAGAATCCGGGCCCGCCATCGCTTCTTCATAGTTCGAAGGTTCACCATTGTCTAACAGCATGATTTCCAAGACAGGGTTGCCGTACCACTCTGGTGCGGAACGTGTCCTTGTGGACCTTCGAATTTCAGTAGGGGCTTGATCAGAAGTATCTTGATCATTAACTTCCTCTCTAGTCGGTGCAGGCACCTCAGGAACATTTTCTTGAGTTGCGCCATTTTCCGGTTCAAGAGGTAATACTTCATCAAGCTCTACTTTCCTCCCACTTACTTCTTTCGAGAGAAACTCTTTCTCCAGAAAGGACCCATTCTTGGCAACAAAGATCTTGCCTTCGGATCTGAGGTAGAAGGTGTACCCAATAGTTTCTTTTGGGTATCCTATGAAGACGCATTTTTCCGACTTGGGTTCGAGCTTTTCAGGTTGAAGTTTCTTGACATAAGCATCGCATCCCCAAACTTTTAGAAACGACAGCTTAGGTTTCTTCCCAAACCATAATTCATACGGTGTCGTCTCAACGGATTTCGACGGAGCCCTATTTAAAGTGAATGCGGCAGTCTCTAAAGCATAGCCCCAGAAGGATAGCGGTAAATCGGTAAGAGACATCATAGATCGCACCATATCTAACAGAGTGCGATTACGACGTTCGGACACACCATTACGCTGAGGTGTTCCAGGCGGCGTGAGTTGTGAAACTATTCCACATTTTCTTAAGTGCGTGCCAAACTCGTGACTCAAGTATTCTCTTCCACGATCTGATCGTAGAAACTTGATTTTCCTGTCATGTTGATTTTCAACCTCACTCTGAAATTCCTTGAACTTTTCAAAGGTTTCAGACTTGTGTTTCATTAAGTAGATATACCCATACCTACTTAAATCATCAGTGAGGGTGAGAACATAACGATAGCCACCGCGAGCCTCAACACTCATTGGACCGCACACATTAGTATGTATGATTTCCAATAAGTCGGTTGCTCGCTCCATTGTTCCTGAGAATGGAGTCTTGGTCATTTTACCCATAAGGCATGGTTCGCATGTGTCAAATGATTCATAATCAAGAGACTCTAAAAGTCCATCAGCATGGAGCTTCTTCATGCGTTTGACACCTATGTGACCAAGGCGGCAGTGCCACAGGTATGTGGGACTATCATTATCAACCTTACTTCTTTTGGTACTCACATTATGAACATGTGTAGCATCACGTTCCAGATTCATAAAGAATAAACCATTCACCATAGGAGCATGACCATAAAACATATCTCTCATAAAAATGGAACAACCATTATTCTCAGATTTAAAAGAGTAGCCATCTCGAATTAAACGAGATCCCGATACAATGTTCATGCTCAAAGCTGGCACTAAATAACAATTATTAAGGTTTAAAACTAATCCCGAAGGGAGATGCAGAGGTAGCATGCCGACGGCGATCACATTGACCTTGGAACCATTCCCGACGCGCATCGTCACCTCGTCCTTTGCCAGTTTCCGCTTATTCCGCAGCCCCTGCTTTGATTTACAAATGTGAGCAACTGCACCGGTATCAAATACCCAGGAGCTACTACGGGCACTAGTAAGGTACACATCAATTACATGTATATCACATATACCTTTTGTTTTGCCGGCCTTCTTATCCGCTAAGTACTTAGGGCAGTTCCGCTTCCAGTGACCGCTTCCCTTGCAATAAAAGCACTCAGTCTCGGGCTTGGGTCCATTCTTTGGCTTCTTCCCGGAAGCTTGCTTGCCGGGCGCGGCAACCTCCTTGCCGTCCTTCTTGAAGTTCTTTTTACCCTTGCCTTTCTTGAACTTAGTGGTTTTATTGACCATCAACACTTGATGTTCCTTCCTGACTTCTACCTCTGCTGATTTCAGCATAGCAAATACTTCAGGAATGGTCTTTTCCATCCCCTGCATATTGAAGTTCATCACAAAGCTCTTGTAGCTTGGTGGAAGCGACTGGAGGATTCTGTCAATGACCGCATCATCCGGGAGATTAACTCCCAGCTGAGTCAAGCGGTTATGCAACCCAGACATAGTGAGTATGTGCTCACTGACAGAACTGTTTTCCTCCATCTTACAGCTGAAGAATTTGTCGGAGACTTCATATCTCTCGACCCGGGCATGAGCTTGGAAAACCATTTTCAGCTCTTCGAACATCTCATATGCTCCATGTCTCTCAAAACGCTTTTGGAGCCCCGGCTCTAGGCTGTAAAGCATGCCGCACTGAACGAGGGGGTAGTCATCGAAACGTGCCTGCCAAGCGTTCATAACATCTTGTTCTGCAGGGAGAACGGGTGCGTCACCAAGCGGTGCTTGTAGGACATAATCTTTCTTGGCAGCTATGAGGATGATCCTCAGGTTCCGGACCCAGTCCGTATAGTTGCTGCCATCGTCTTTCAGCTTGGTTTTCTCTAGGAACGCGTTGAAGTTGAGGACTACGTTGGCCATTTAATCTACAAGACATATTGTAAAATATTTAGACTAAGTTCATGATAATTAAGTTCAACTAATCAAATTATTAATGAACTCCCACTTAGATTAGACATCCCTCTAGTCATCTAAGTATTACATGATCCGAGTTAAACTAGACCGTGTCCGATCATCACGTGAGACGGACTAGTCAACATCGGTGAACATCTTCATGTTGATCGTATCTTCTATACAACTCATGCTCGACCTTTCGGTCTTCTGTGTTCCGAGGCCATGTCTGTACATGCTAGGCTCGTCAAGTCAACCTAAGTGTTTGCATGTGTAAATCTGTCTTACACCCGTTGTATGTGAACGTCTGAATAAAACACCCGATCATCACGTGGTATTTTGAAACAGCGAACTGTCGCAAAGGTGCACAGTTAGGGGGAACACTTCTTGAAATTATTGTGAGGGATCATCTTATTTACTACCGTCGTTCTAAGTAAACAAGATGCAAAACATGATAAACATCACATGCAATCAAATAATAAACGTGACATGATATGGCCAATATCACATAGCTCCTTTGATCTCCATCTTGGGGCTCCATGATCATCTTGTCACCGGCTTGACACCATGATGTCCATCATCATGATCTCCATCATCATGTCTCCATGAAGTTGCTCGCCAACTATTACTTCTACTACTATGGCTAACGCGTTTAGCGATAAAGTAAAGTAATTTACATGGCGTTTCTTGATGACACGCAGGTCATATAAAAGAATAAAGACAACTCCTATGGCTCCTGCCGGTTGTCATACTCATCGACATGCAAGTCGTGAATCCTATTACAATAGCATGAACATCTCATACATCACATATAGATCATTCATCATTCATCACAACTTTGGCCATATCATATCACAAATCACTTGTTGCAAAAACAAGTTAGACGTCCTCTAATTGTTGTTGCAAGTTTTACGTGGCTGAATTAGGGTTCTAGCAAGAACGTTTTCTTACCTACGTTAAAGCCACAACGTGATTTGTCAACTTCTATTTACCCTTCATAAGGACCCTGTTCATCGATTCCGCTCCAACTAAAGTGGGAGAGACAGACACCCGCCAGCCACCTTATGCAACTAGTGCATGTTAGTCGGTGGAACCGGTCTCCCGTAAGCATACGTGTAAGGTTGGTCCGGGCCGCTTCATCCCACAATACCGCTGAAGCAAGAAAGGACTAGTAACGGCAAGAAAGTTGACAAATCGACGCCCACAACAAATTGTGTTCTACTCGCGCAAGAAGAACTACGCATAGACCTAGCTCATGATGCCACTGTTGGGGAACGTTGCAGAAAACAAAAATTTTCTTACTCGTTTCACCAAGATCATCTAGGAGTTCATCTAGCAACGAGTGATTAGATGCATCTACATACCTTTGTAGATCGCGCACGGAAGCGTTCAAAAGAACGGTGATGATGTAGTCGTACTCGACGTGATCCAAATCACCGATGACCAGCGCCGAACGGACGGCACCTCCGCGTTCAACACATGTACGGGACGGGAGACGTCTCCTCCTTCTTGATCCAGCAAGGGGGGAGGAGAGGTTGATGAAGATCCAGCAGCACGACGGCGTGGTGGTGGATGCAGGGCGTCACAGCAGCAGGGCTTCACCGAGACTACGAGGGAGAGACGTAACGGGGGGAGATGGAGGCGCCAGGGGCTGGTGTAAAATCCCTCCTCTCCCCCCACTATATATAGGGGTGCCAAAGGGGGGGCGCCGGCCCTAGTAGATGGCATCTACTAGGGGGGGCGGCGGCCAAGGGGAGGTTTCCCTCCCCCCCAAGGCACCTAGGGGTGCCTTCCACCACATGGACTCTTCCATGGTGGAAACCCTAGGCGCATGGGCCTATAGGGGCTGGTGCCCTTGGCCCATCTAGGCCAAGGCGCACACCCTACAGCCCATGTGGCCCCCCGGGACAGGTGGCCCCACCCGGTGGACCCCCGGGAACCTTCCGGTGGTCCCGGTACAATACCAATAACCCCGAAACTTGTCCCGATGCCCGAAATAGCACTTCCTATATATAATTCTTTACCTCCGGACCATTCCGGAACTCCTCGTGACGTCCGGGATCTCATCCGGGACTCCGAACAACATTTGGGTTTCTGCATATACATATCTTCATAACCCTAGCGTCACCGAACCTTAAGTGTGTAGACCCTACGGGTTCGGGAGACAAGCAGACATGACCGAGACGACTCTCCGGTCAATAACCAACAGCGGGATCTGGATACCCATGTTGGCTCCCACATGCTCCACGATGATCTCATCGGATGAACCACGATGTCGAGGATTTAATCAATCCCGTACGCTATTCCCTTTGTCTATCGATATGTTACTTGCCCGAGATTCGATCGTCGGTATCCCAATACCTCGTTCAATCTCGTTACCAGCAAGTCACTTTACTCGTACCGTAATGCATGATCCCGTGACCAGACACTTGGTCACTCTGAGCTCATTATGATGATGCATTACCGAGTGGGCCCAGTGATACCTCTCCGTCATACGGAGTGACAAATCCCAGTCTTGATCCATGTCACCCAACAGACACTTTCGGAGATACCCGTAGTCTACCTTTATAGTCACCCAGTTATGTTGTGACGTTTGGCATACCCAAAGCACTCCTACGGTATCCGGGAGTTACATGATCTCATGGTCTAAGGAAAAGATACTTTGACATTGGAAAACTCTAGCAAACGAACTATACGATCTTGTGCTATGTTTAGGATTGGGTCTTGTCCATCACATCATTCTCCCAATGATGTGATCTCGTTATCAATGACATCCAGTGTCCATAGTCAGGAAACCATGACTATCTGTTGATCAACGAGCTAGTCAACTAGAGGCTTACTAGGGACATGTTGGTGTCTGTTATTCACACATGTATTACGATTTCCGGATAACACAATTATAGCATGAATAAAGACAATTATCATGAACAAGGAAATATAATAATAATGCTTTTATTATTGCCTCTAGGGCATATTTCCAACAAAAGTTGGTATGGACTTCATCACCGGCTTTCCCAGGACCAAGAAAGGGAATAACGCTATCTTCGTAGTCGTTGATCGTCTTTCCAAAGTGGCTCACTTCCTTCCTGTTCGAGAGAGTATCACTGCTAGTCAGCTCGCTGACTTATATATTTCTCGAATAGTGTCACTTCATGGTGTACCACTAGAGATCAATTCAGACCGTGGCAGTCTTTTCACTTCTCATTTCTGGGAGAGTTTCCAAACTACCATGGGAACCCATCTTTCCTTCAGTACCGCTTTCCACCCTCAGTCGAGTGGTCAGTTTGCTTATAACAATAGCTATCAATCCATCCTCAAGAAAGCTCCTTTTGAGGTTCTCTATGGACGAAGATGTCGAACACCTTTGAACTGGTCAGAAACCGGTGAAAGACAATTCTTTGGACCGGACATGATCCAGGAGGCAGAAGAGCAAGTTCGCATCATTCGTGAGAACTTGAAAACAGCCCAGTCTCGTCAAAAGAGTCAGTATGATCGTCATCATAAGGATATGACTTATGAAATTGGCGACAAAGCTTATCTTCGGGTTACTCCCATGAAGGGTACCCATCGTTTCGGTATCATGGGCAAGTTGGCTCCTCGTTACATTGGTCCCTTTCGCATTCTCGCTAAACGAGGAGAGGTTGCCTACCAATTGGAACTACCCCCACATCTTTCTCGAGTTCATGATGTCTTCCACGTCTCTCAACTCAGGCGTTGCTTCTCGGATCCCATCCGCGGAGTGGACCACGAAACGCTTGATCTCCAAGATAACCTCACATACCGAGAGTACCCGGTTCGCATTCTTGATCAAGCAGAGTGTGTTACTCGACGTCAGAACATCAAGTTTCTCAAGGTTCAGTGGTCTCATCATTCCGAGAGAGAAGCTACTTGGGAGCGAGAAGATCGTCTTCGACTGGAGTACCCCGCTTTCTTTCTGTCGACCCCTGAATCTCGGGACGAGATTCTTTCAAGTGGAGGCGAGTTGTCACATCCCTAGTTCTGGTATGCTCAAGGCTAGCTAGTAATATGTGCATCATGTTTAAATTCCATTTAAATTTGAATTGAGGATTTGTGAAACCCTCAGAATCATTTTTGGAAATGACCCAAATAAAAATTGCTCCAAAAAGGTCCAATAAAATGCTCATGTTTCTCTCTGAAAATATTGGACAGAGATAAAAATCAAACCAATATTTTTAGGAGCTCATAAGTATTTATTTTGGGCATTTGGAATTAATGCAGTAAATATTTTCTTTGGATATATATTGTTATATATATATATATAATATTGTCCAAAAATTATGCTAGTTAATGAGGAGCTCTGGAATAATATAGTTAGCTCCTGCAAAAATTGGCATAAGGTAATAAAATGGTTTAGTATTTTTATTAACCAAACAAATGTCAGAAAAAAATAGAAAAGAAAAACAAAATAGGAAAAACCTTACCTGACTTACCTGCGGCCCAGCTCCTGTGCGGCCTGGACGGCCCAGCTGGCCAGCCCGGCCCAGCCGCCTCCTCCTCTGTCGTCTTCTCCCCCTCGCCCAAGCAGGTGCGTGCCCGCGCCCCAGCCAGCCGCGGCCACGCGCCCGACCACCTCCTGCTTCTCCCTCTCGTCGCCCTGGACGTCCTGGAACGACGCCACGCACGCCCCGCACCTCTCTCCCTCTCTCTCATTCCTCCCCTTTCCCTGGTCTCTCTCCCCCGCGAGCACCCGAGCGCCACCGTCGCCCCCGCACGCCATTGCCGCGGCCACCGCCTCCCCCTCGCTCTCTCTCTGTGTCTGCAAGTTCCGCGCCGCCATCTGCTACCTCCCTGTCGAGCCACGTGACGCGGGAAGCCCTGGAGCGCCGCCATCGCCATCATCTTCGCCTCCGGCCGCCGTAGATCGCCATCACCGTGTCATCGTCTCTAACGCGTCCCCGGCCACAACGAGCAGCCCTGCGAGTCCGCTGTGAGCCCTGCCGTCGAACCCCCCCTCTCCCCTGCCGCCGAAGCCGTGCCCCAGCCGCCGCCCCGAGCTCCGCTCCGGCGAGCTCCGGCCACCCCAGCTCCCCCTACCTGCTCCGCTGGCTGCGCGAGAGCCCGGGCTACGCCCCGGTGCCCTTAGTCGCCGCCCTCGTGGCCTGTAACACAGACGCCGCCGCGTCCAGAGGTCGCCGGCGTTAACCTCGCCGGCCTGACGTGTGGGCCCGACCTGCCAGGTGATTAGCTTAAGCTAATCACCACTTAGTTAACCACTGACACTGACCAGTGGGCCCCGGCCCCCTAATCCTTTTAATTAAGCAAATAACCCCCCTCTTTAACCTCGTGTCACTGACGTGTGGACCCCACACGTCAGGTTTGACCCTGGTCAGCCCCGGTTGACCTGTTGACGTCGTGCTGACGTCATGCTGGCGCAGTAATATATTTTCTGGAATTAAAATAAATCAGGAAATTCCAGAAAATGTTCAAAACTTCAAAAATTCATATCAATTCAACCGTAGCTCAGATTGAAATAAATTATATATGAAAAATTATCAGAAAAATGCAATCTTTCCATCTGTACTAGTTTCATGCATGACAAACCAACTTATACATGCTGTATAAGTGAAAACATGTTAAAGGCATTTATAAAGAGCTTATCTTGGAGATGCATTTGAACCTTTGGTTCGAATGGACTTCAAACCAAATGAATACTAGTTGCATTAGCTCAAACAGCATCACATCTTCATACCATGTTCATGCATCATATTGTTGCATATGATTGTGTATTGATTGCCGGCACCGTTCCTTCTCGATAGGTCCTGCTCCGGAGACGTTCCAGAGTACCTGTCTGTGAAGCAGTGCCTCCCTTGTTGATTTACCAGGCAAGAAAACCCCCTTGTTCATTCCGATAAAATCCTACTCTCTCGCTCCTGCTCTCAGTTACTGCATTAGGACAACAGCGATTCATCTGCTACTTTGTGCTGCGGTAGTTGAACCCATTCCTCTGCATGACCTGTCATTGCCACAGTAAATAGTGGAAACCCACTAGCATGTGTAGGAGTTGATTGAAGCCATTGTTGTGTTCCTACCATGCTATGCCTGCTATTGCTTAGAGTTGTGTCAGGTCTGATCCATTGGGAATGAATTAGAGTGCAGTGCTCTATGTTCTGATGCTGAGAGTGAAGTGTGTGGACACGATTTGGTAAAGGTAGCGGTGAGAGGCCATGTAGGAGTACATGGTGGGTTGTCTCACTGGAACCGTCCTTAAGCACTGAGTTCTATGTATGTTGTCCAATGACTCGATACTACCACACATTGGGTTCCGGTATCTCGACCCCTCTCGACTTATTAACCAACTTGGTCTCTGTCCAGGAGTCACAACTAGTTTCTGGTGTTTGTAGGTAGTGCTATTTTTCTACCGAGTGGCACCCGGCAGGGTGGGCTTGGGACAGACTAGGCACAGGTGGCACGGTGTACCAAGTGGCACCCGGATGGTGGGCTTGGGAACCCTGCTCACATCGTTTGGGGCCGTGAGCGACACCCCGGCCGGATCTCCTTGCGGATGAAACCCGAATAGGCGATAAACCTGGACTAGAGTCTTGTGTGGTTAGTCAGGTCGTGGCCGACACCCTCGCCAGGCTTCCGCTTGAAGGTTGCCGAGATACATGACGTGTACATGGCGGTAAGTGGCGGGAGCGTGTGTGAAGAAGTACACCCCTGCAGGGTTAACATGATCTATTCGAATAGCCGGGTCCGCGGTTATGGACTTCTTGGATGCTTACATGGTACATAGACAACTTGAAGTGGATACTCTAAAATGCTCAAGATAAGTGTGAGTGCTATGGATGGCCTTCTCGTAGGAAGACGGGGATGAATCCATAGTAGTGTATTGTGTGGTGATTAGTGGACTCGTGTGCGACATATCACCTCAAGAATTTCTGGTAGTCGTAGAACAGGATAGCCACAGAGTCAAAGCTGGCTTGCTGCAACTAAACCCCACATTACCTTCTTGATACAATTGCATGTATGATAGGATCTGATGTAAGTCTTGCTGAGTACCCTTGTACTCATGTTGCTTTATTTATGTTTTTGCAGCGGAGACTTCGGTCTTACTAGTGTTCTCGTGGACTTCGACGAGTAGCTTGTACCTCAGCTACGATCTTGATCGGATGTTGTAGATGGTCAGGCTCTTCAGCCTTTTTCATTTGTAGATGTCTGTACCCAGACATGTAATGCTTCCGTTTGTTGCTTGTATGCTCTGTATGATGGGTCCTTTGACCCCTGTTTGTAATAAATGCTATGATGGCTCTTCTGAGCCTTTATCTATGTGAGTTATTGAGTTATGTTGTGATGCCATGTTGTACAACACATACTTGCATGTTATGCGTACGTGTAATGTGTATTGCTATGTGTGGGATCTGACTATCTAGTTGTTTATCCTTAGTTGCCTCTCTTACCGGGAAATGTCTCCTAGTGTTTCCACTGAGCCCTGGTAGCGTGCTACTGCTCTGGAACACTTAGGCTGGCCGGCATGTGTCCTTCTTCGTTCCTGTGTCTGTCCCTTCGGGGAAATGTCACGTGATGAATACCGGAGTCCTGTTAGCCCGCTACAGCCCGGTTTACCGGAGTCCTGCTAGCCCAGTTGCTACAGCCCGAATTCACTCGCTGATGACCGACACATTCGATGTTGGGTCATGTATGCCTGTCCCTCTAAGTTAGTGCCACTTTGGGTTCACGACTAGCCATGTCAGCCCGGGTTCTCTGTCATATGGATGCTAGCGACACTATCATATACGTGTGCCAAAAGGCGCAAACGGTCCTGGGCATGGTAAGGCGACAACCGTGGGAATACCGTGCGTGAGGCCACAAAGTGATATGAGGTGTTACATGCTAGATCGATGTGACTTAGGATCGGGGTCCTGACACCTGCTCACTCAAATCAGTCGGAATGTGGAAGCGTACATGGATGACATCATCGTCAAGTCTCGCAAAGGTTCCGACCTATTGACTGACCTTGCAGAAACCTTTGCCAACCTAAGAAGGTATGATATCAAGCTTAATCTGTCAAAATGCACATTCGGAGTTCCAGGGGGAAAGTTACTCGGTTTTCTCGTTTCCGAACGAGGGATCGACGCTAATCTAGAAGAAAGTTGATACCATCCTCCGAATGAAACGCCCCGTGCGAGTGCATGACGTTCAGAAGCTGACTGGTTGTTTGGCCACCCTGAGTTGATTCATTTCTCATCTTGGTGAAAAGGCCTTGCCTCTTTACCGATTGATGAAGAAGTCTGATAAGTTTGAGTGGACTGATGAAGCTGAAGCAGCGTTTGCAGAGCTCAAAACCCTGCTTTCCACCCAGCCGGTGCTCGCTGTGCCAATCAGCAAAGAGCCTTTACTGCTCTACATTGCAGCCACTGGACAAGTTGTCAGTACAATACTCACGGTCGAACGGGAGGAAGAAGGAAAGGCCTACAAGGTTCAACGCCCAGTCTATTATCTCTCTGAAGTCTTGACTCCATCCAAGCAGCGAGACCCGCATTATCAGAAGCTTGTCTATGGAATATACATGACCATGAAGAAGGTTGCTCATTACTTCTCTGACCACTCCATCACAGTTGTCAGTGATGCGCCATTGTCCGAAATTCTGAACAACAGAGATGCAACTGGTCGAGTGACCAAATGGGCGATTGAACTCCTCCCTTTGGATATCAAGTTCGAGGCAAAGAAGGCCATCAAGTCCCAAGCAATCGCAGATTTTCTGGCCGAGTGGATTGAGCAGCAATTGCCGACTCAAGTTCATTCGGAGCATTGGACTATGTTTTTTGATGGCTCGAAGATGCTGAATGGTTCAGGTGCTGGGGTAGTTTTGGTATCCCCCGGCGGAGACAGGCTTAATTACATTCTCCAGATTCATTTTGATTCCTCCAATATTGAAGCCGAATATGAAGCATTTCTATACGGGTTGCGTATGGTCATTTCACTCGGCGTCCGTCGCCTTATGGTCTACGGCGACTCGGATTTGGTGGTTAATCAAGTGATGAAGGAATGGGATGTCAGGAGTCCAGCCATGACAGGTTATTGCAATGCAGTGAGAAAGCTAGAGAAGAGGTTTGAAGGTTTGGAGCTCCATCATGTGCCCCGACTGAAAAATCAAGCTGCAGATGAGCTGGCCAAGATAGGTTCCAAGAGAGAGGCTATTCCCCGAAATGTGTTTCCGGAACATATCCATTCACCTTCGGTTCAGGAAGACCCTTTCACCGAAGAGTCACCACAACCCAAGAGTGCCACGGATCCGACGGAAGTCGAAGTCCCAGCCGTGGTCGACTTAATCATGGAGGTTTTGGTCATTACGCCCGGCTGGACAGTGCCATACATTGCATACATCCTTAGGAAGGAACTCCCAGAGGATGAAGAAGAGGCTCGACAGATCGTCCGACGGTCTAAAGCCTTCACTGTGATAAGGGGACAATTGTTCAAAGAAAGTGTGACTGGAGCCTGCCAGAAGTGCATCACGCCATAAGAAGGCCGAATGATCCTCAACGATATTCACTCGGAAACATGTGGTCACCATGTGTCCTCTCGGACCATCGTAGCCAAAGCATACCGAGCTGGGTTTTACTGGCCACACGCCAATGAGATGGCAAAAGAAATAGTGGACAAGTGTGAAGGTTGTCAGTTTTATTCCAACATGTCCCACAAACCTGCATCTGCTCTGAAGACTATTCCACTCGTCTGGCCTTTCGCCATTTGGGGACTGGACATGGTTGGACCTCTGAGGACAGGCAGAAGTGGATTTACTCATGTGCTGGTAGTAGTCGACAAGTTCACCAAATGGATCGAAGCCAAGCCCATCAAGAGCCTTGAAGCAAGCACAACCGTGAGTTTCATCAGAGAACTTATATTCAGATATGGCATCCCACACAACATCATCACAGATAACGGCTCGAACTTCGATTCGGAAGAATTCAAAGCTTTTTTCGCCTCCCAAGGCACGAGGGTCGATTATGCGTCAGTCGCCCATCCCCAGTCGAATGGACAAGCAGAACGAGCGAATGGATTGATTCTCAAAGGACTGAAGCCTCGGTTAATGCGGGACCTCAAGAACGCGGCAGGGGCTTGGGTTGAAGAATTTCCATCGGTGCTTTGGGGACTGAGGACAACCCCCAATAGGTCGACTGGTTGGACTCCATTCTTTCTAGTCTTCGGAGCCGAAGCCGTTTTGCCGAGTGATTTGCTCCACAACGCTCCCCGAGTCGAACTCTTCTCAGAAGAAGAGGCAGAGCAGGCTCGACAAGATGCAGTCGACCTCTTGGAGGAAGAAAGAGAGATGGCCTTGATCCGGTCGACCATTTATCAGCAAGACTTACGTTGATTCCACGCCAAGAACGTGAGGGGTCATGCATTCCAGGAGGGGGACTTGGTCCTCCGAGTGGATCAGCAAAATCCACACAAGCTCGCCCCCACTTGGGAAGGCCCTTTCGTCATCACCAAGGTGCTCCACAACGGAGCATACCGCCTCTTCAACATCGAACACAACAAAGATGAGTCGCGCGCCTAATGCGGATCTGCTCCGCCCTTTCTATTCTTAGATGTTTTAGACCGATCAGATGTAATAAGGAATACCTTTTAGCTTGACTATCAAAAGACATAATTTACTCCTTCCGAATGGTTGTTGCATGTTTCTTTTGTGTACATTACCTTAGCCACGAATCTGTTTCTTTGGAAGCAAATCGTTAAAAATCCTACCGAGTGACGAGCCTGCCTCTCACTCGGGGGCTTAGCTGCAGCCCAGTGCTCGCCTAAGTATTAAAAATCCTACCGAGTGATGAGTCAGCCTCTCACTTGGGGGCTTAGCTGCAGCCCAGTGCTCGCCTAAGT
>NC_041385.1:74459339-74474057 GCF_002162155.2 Triticum dicoccoides
AAATCCTACCGAGTGGAGAGCGATCCTCCCGCTCGGGGGCTTAGCTGCAGCCCAGTGCTCGCCTAAGTGTTAAAAATCCTACCGAGTGGAGAGCGATCCTCCCGCTCGGGGGCTTAGCTGCAGCCCAGTGCTCGCCTAAGTGTTAAAAATCCTATCGAGTGGAGAGCGATCCTCCCGCTCGGGGGCTTAGCTGCAGCCCAGTGCTCGCCTAAGTGTTAAAAATCCTACCGAGTGGAGAACGATCCTCCCGCTCGGGGCCTTAGCTGCAGCCCTGTGCTCGCCTAAGTGTTAAAAATCCTACCCAACCGGTCGACTGGAACGTCAGGACCATTATGCTGAGTGCCTTGCTGATGAGCCGATCAATGCTACTCAAGGATCACCCGACCGGTCGACTGGAACGTCAAGACCATTGCTGAAGTGCCTTGCTGATGAGCTGATCAATGCTACTCAAGGATCACCCAACCGGTCGACTGGAATGTCAAGACCATTGCTGAGTGCCTTGCTGATGAGCTGATCAATGCTACTCAAGGATCACCCAACCGGTCGACTGGAATGTCAAGACCATTGCTGAGTGCCTTGCTGATGAGCTGATCAATGCTACTCAAGGATCACCCAACCGGTTGACTGGAACGTCAAGACCATTGCTAAGCGCCTTGCTAATGAGCTGAACGATGCTACTCGAGTATCCCCGGACCGGTCGACTGGCTTTCCTTCTCCAGAAGCTGCATTAAGCAAACAGACAATAATTTGAGGGAAAGGCAAATTTCATTCGAAGACAAACGCAATATGCGAGGCGATATATCCGAAGTTTCCTAACCACAAAATAAAGTGCTCGGGTGCCAGGCCCGAAGGAGTTTTATCGATTACAAATCCACTCGGCATTCCGAGGCAAATCCAGGTGGTGGCATAATGTTTTTTAAATCACTCAGTGGGAGGAGGACTGGCCGGGTCGCAGAAGCTGTCGAGATCGATGTTGTCGGCGATGCGAGTGGCTGCCTCAAGGAAAGTAGCCATGAAGTCCTGGAAGGAGTGCTTCTTGGTGTTTGCCACTTTGAGAGCTGCCAGCTTGTCCTCCTTGGCCTCCTTGCAGTGCACTCGCACCAAAGACAAGGCGACGTCAGCCCCACAGCACGCAGAAGATTTCTTCCATTCTTGCACTCGGTCCGCGATCTGGTTCAGCCGAGTCATCAAAGACTCAAGATCTCGAGACAACTTCGCCTGGGGCCAGAGCTCGGCGTCCACTCGGACCATCGCCGCCTTCAGCCGAGCTAGATAGTCGATCGCACCATCCAAGCGAGACTCCAGTCGAAGCAAGTTCATCGCAACTTCATCTCTCATGGGGCAACTGATAGGGTCGAGACCTGTCTCGACCCGTCCAGTTTCAGCCTCGAAGTCGTGATAGAATTCTGCTTCATCACAGTGAACAATGAGTCGGCAGAATTATAAAACCCAGTCGAAAATGGTTATTTAACCGGATGGACATACCTTCAAGCTTCAGGACAAGCTTTGCTGCAAGTTGTTCTAAATGAGACTCTAGCTTGCCGGTCCTGGTCTTGAGACCTTCAACTTCAGCGGTCAAGTTCTCCTTGTCCTTCCTCAGCCGCTCGACTTCGCGGTTAGCATCCGAGATAGCCGTCTTCAGTGTTGCGTTCTCATCCTCCAACTTGCCGACTGAAGCCAGCTTCTCGTCCGCTGGCTTCGTCTTCTCGCGCGCTTCCTTCTGAGCAGCTGCCAAGTCCAGGTCCTTCTGCTCAGAAGCTTCCTTCATCCTCTCTAAAGAAACAACACTCTTTAGACGAGACTAAAGTTGGCGATTTTCACTATGCACATCTGCTTTTGCGAATTCACTTGGTTCAAGAGATAAAAAAAAAGCCAGCACCAAGTGTGAAGCTACAAAGCAGACAGAATGACCGAGTGGTTACCTCCCATGATGGTTGTTTCTTCTTGAGCTTTCTTCAGGTTCTTCTTCGCCAGTTCAAGATCAAGTTCAACACTGATATGCTTCTTCTTTAATTCGGTGAGACGACCTCCAAGATCACAAGACCTCTGCAGCCAGAAAGACAGGCATGTTAGTCGACACATACAAGTAACAGTGAAGGCAAAGATTTATTCTCAGACTACTACCGAATCAAATATTCAACAATAGTCTCGGGGACTACACCGAGTGGGTGCACTCAGCGTGCCCCCACTAGATCAGACGAACACTCAGCAAAAGAGCTTCAAAAAAAGCACTCATCAGACCCTAGTCGACTGCCAGCAGCCGACCGTGGTCTCGGGGACTACACCCAGTGGGTGCACTCAACGTGCCCCCACTGATTCAGAAAGTGCAAAATCAGAGATTTCTGAAGTCCTACACGGAAGAACACCCAGTGGGTGATCAGATATAAAGCAACATTCAAAAATTCAGTTGGAAATTTACCGACCTGAACATTGGTCCCAAGGGCAGTGCTGGCATTGTAAGCTACCTGACTAGCTTCATGCATCACTTTCACCTGCTCCATGACAAGATTCGCCTGGCGAAGGGCTTCCCTAGCGGCACTCGGCGAGTCATCTGGAGTCTGATATGTAGCAAAGATAGATGGCTCCAGAGGAGTCAAAGCAGCCGCCGGGTCAGACGAGTGGAGTTGTATTGGTGCGGCGGGCGTCTGTGCAGTCGACCCCGACGGACGATCAGTCGTCAACGGGTCAGCAAATGTGACGTTCGTCCGAGCTATCGCCTCCGATGCCGGTGTCGACTGAGGGATTTGGACTTCAAGTCTCCTTCTGCTCGAACCCCCGCTCTTCTTCTTCCTCTCCAGTGGAGGCGCTTCTTCTTCTTCGTCATCGGGGAGCACAACGACATCTTGCGGAGCTACACTAGAGGAGTAATATCAAATTTTCAGTCAATCGACCACTCACTCAGTTAGATAGAACTGAGTCGAACAAACTTACCAGCTCGTGAGCTGGCTTCTTCACCTTCTGGTCCCATATCAACGTCCATGTCAGCGGCAGCAGAGGCGGGGCTGAAAAGGCACAAAGACTGATCAGTCAGATCGAGAGAACTTTCAGTCGACTCACAGAAACTCAAATGAGATACTCACCCTGAGGCAACGGGGATGTCCATCTTGATTCACGGCAATGTCTTTCGGGTCTTGGAGGGGGCGACTTTTCGCTGTTTAGCCACCTTCTCCGTCGGCTCCGGAGTCGACGTCCAAGCGCGCTTTTGGGTGGTGGCACTTGGAGCTGCACTCTTCGCACGACCGCCAGACGGATCGTGTTGCTACTTGGATCGATGCTCAGAGTGCGGCGGCGAGTCGACCTCTTCCTCCTCATCCGACTCCTCGCTCTCCTCCTCTTCCTCCCCTTCCATAGACTCCCACTCGCCACTCTCCTCGGCGCTGTCCTCCCCCTCTTGGTCCTGCACCAAATCCTGTGCGCCGTTGGGCATGGAGTACATCTCAGTGAATACCTGCAAAGCAAATTGGGCAGTACAAGAGTCAGCCAACGTCGAGTTTAGTCGGAATGCAGGCGGAAACAGTCGGAACAAAGATCATACCTTGTCGGGTGGGTTGTCGCTTCCGAAAGGGATGACTCGCCTGGATCCTCTAGGGTTATCTTGAGTGCCCGTAATGCTCTTCAACCACAAGGCAACGGTGTCGAGCGGCACTTCTTCCGGGTGGACCCGAGTGGTGTCGCTCGGCCAAGAATACAACCACATCGAATGGTCACGGGCCTGGAGAGGCTGGATACGCCTAGCGAGAAATACCTCTAACAAGTCCAGGCCAGTGACACCGTCATTGATGAGCTGGAACACTCGGTGCACTAACATCCTTGTCTCCATTGTCTCGGCAGCAGTAACCTTCAGTGGAGCAGGAGTTTGGACACGGTCGAGTGAAACAGGAGGAAGACCGGTCGAATGACCTGGAGTCGCAACGTCCTGACAGTAGAACCAGGACGATTGGCAACCCCTAACGGATTCAGGAAGGGTCATGGCCGGAAAAGCGCTCCTATTCCTCTTTTGAATGCCTAAGCCCCCGCACATCTGGATAACATGGGTTTTCGAGTCACTCGACTTCGCCTTCTTAACTGACTGAGATCGAATAGTGAAGATATGTTTGAAGAGACCCTAGTGCGGTCGACACCCTAAGAAGTTCTCGCACATCGACACGAAAGCGGATAGATACGTAATGGTATTGGGGGAAAAGTGGTGGAGCTGTGCCCTGAAGAAGTTCAGAAACCCTCGGAAGAAAGGGTGCGGAGGAAGCGAGAACCCCCGGTCGACATGAGTGGCGAGCAAGACGCACTCACCTGGTCGAGGTTGTGGCTTCCTCTCTCCCTTCGGCAGCCTCGCCGCCCCCGCTGCAATCAGCCCGGACTCCTGAAGATCGGTCAGATCGTCCTGCCGGATCGATGACCGGATCCAATCGCCTTGGATCCAGCCTGGCGGCAGCCCCGAGCGCGATGACGATCCGCGACTTGTTTTCTTGCCCTTTGCCGCCCCCGTTGCTTTTTTGGCACGCTCCAGCACTGCCGTCTTGTCCTTCACCATGGCTTGAGGGCGGCGGCATCGGAGGCGGAGGCGCTTGGTGCAGTGGAGGAGCAGAGGAGAAAGAAGAAGAGGCAGGAGTGCACAGTGCAAGCACCCCGGTCCCGTCGCCTTATAAAGGCTCACTTCGGAGTGACTGACGCGTGGGGCCGGGCAATCCTGTCAAATCCTGCTACAGTTGTGCGCGCAGTGAAGGTGGCAAAAAAGGCGGTGCGATGATCGAGGCGTCGCTGCTTATCCGGGTCCCCCTTTTTTCGGCGCCCCTCTGTTCGCGCGCGCCCCCGAAATTTCATATCCCGTGGAATCTGGGATCTCCGTGCAAGCAATCGCGCCCGAGATCTCACACCCCCACGCGACACACGACACATGAAGTCATCAATTCAGTCGACTAATCACTGAATGGATCAAGGCAACCGATTCGTCCCCGAAGTACCAACGCAGGTGTTCAGTCTAACGGAAAGCACTCACGGAGACACGAGACAAGTCCAACGTTGTCTTTCTTTCCTCTCACACCTTAATCCATTCGGGGGCTACTGACGAGGATACAGACCTGGGGTAGGGTCATAGGCTCAACCTATACGTCCTACGCAAGGTCACTACCCTGGAAGATGAAAAGACCAAGAGCTGACAGAAGAGCACCAGTCTCATATGTCGAGTGCAATCCACTCGACAGTCAAATCACTCGACGGTGGTTACCTATTGCCACTCGACCACAAGGAAGATCATTCGACCATATCGAAGACGGCTAGATATTTATTCCTTAGTCTTCATGAGCATTAAGAGTACTTAATGCTGGCGTTACCAGTAACGCCTCTACTTTATGTACATTAGTTCCCCTATAATGGAGTGGGGCTGGGGTCCTGGCGCACTCTATATAAGCCACCCCCCTCTGGCACAAGGGTTCGCACCCTTTGTAATCCAACACATATAATCCAATCAACCGCCTCCGAGCATCGAGACATAGGGCTATTACTTCCTCCGAGAAGGGCCTGAACTCATAAACATCATGTGTACACCTTCATCATAGCTAAGATCTTGCCTCTCCATACCTACCCCCTTTCTACTGTCATACTTAGAACCACGACAGCGGCCTCCTGCACTCCCACTCCTCCGCAAGCAGGCGACCTCAAGGGAGGGAACATCGAGCTCATCCTCAGTGCCGACGGCGACGGCAACTCTAAGGGTCGGGCCTCCTGCCCGTCACCTCCAACCGAGACCACCGTTGCAGCCACCTCCACTGAAGCCGGGGGAAAGGTAAGAGAAGAGGGCGGGGCCTCCTGCCCCGCGGCACCTCCCACCTTAATAGGCTTCGTCACACTCGGACTCACCAGAGGACTCACAGGATCAACTCAGTCGCACCAAAGCCTAGGCGGAGCCGAGAACGCCCCCAACGAACCAAGGTGCAAAGTGCTCGTCGGAACCGCACCAGTTGACCCAATAGGAACAGCGTCCCCAGAATCAGACGGACCCGAAGGCCCCTTGGCCTTATCCTCATCACTCTTAGCATTATCATCCTGGTTCCCCGAAGCACCTCCTCCCTCAGAAGTGTCCATGGGATTATCATCCTCAAACTCACTGAAAAGGTTAGGATCCTCATACTCAACATCCAACTGATACAGAACGCCTGCATGCGTCCAAGGCACCACATCTGGTAGAAACTCAATGTTAGCAACACTGACAAGTAAACGCGCCACCCCGTGAGCACATGTGAACTGCATATCCACCTGCTCAGTCTTGCCAATCAAAGAACCCAAGCTCCACGTCACCAAGAAGCTGTACAGAGGAGCAGATGGCGACCCAGAGAAATGAACCCAAATCTGAGTTAATGGCTTGCCCTGCGGCTCCTTCCTTTTCCACTCATCAAACTGCAACACAAAACTAGTGCCCGTGACCCTGCTCATACCGAACTTGAGGATTCTCAGCTGATCCTCCTTAGACGGGAAATCCACTTTAAATGATGAATCTGTGAGCTTAAGCAACGACCACCGAAAATTACCCGGAGCGAGCTCCCTCAACTGCTGAATGATCTACACCTCGGTCAACGATCCATGAACCACCTTAACCACACCAGGGAAGGATGTTTCCACCGCGGGTGCCAAGGGTTTCACACTGGGAGACTCGAAAAACATCAACTCCGAACAACAAACCCCGTATATCTGAACGGAAGGTTTGGGCCCCAACATAAGAGGACACTCGGCAGCTATATGTTTTGGTTTCCGGCACAAATCACATAACTCCACAGTGCATTGAACCAAAAAGTGTCCCGGTTCACCACAACGGAAACAGCTTAGCTTCTTCTTTTTAGCTGCCCACTTGGACACCTTGTCAACCTCGGCCTTCTCCGTACCTTGCTCAAAAGCAGAATCACCAGTCTGCATGGGCTCCGGCAACGTGACTGCAGCCAGAGCATGAACCGTCTCCACCGCCACCTGCGGTAAAGTTGATCCACTATCAGCCACCTCCGTCTTGGCAGTAATCTTTGGCTGCCTTGGCGGAGGGTGACGCCGGTTCCCGCCTCGACCTCCAAGGAAACGTCCTCGGAAAGGTCGGTTATTAGGTCCAACCGCACCCTCGACAAAGTTGCCGGGCGGTCCTTGGAAACCCCGGTTGTCATTGCCATTGTCCACCCAAGCATAGCCACGGACACCTCCGGTGGACGAAGAACCTCGATGCAGCCCAGAACCATACACATCATACCCATCATCGCCCCACTGACCGCGCGGGGGGATACGATCGTCTCCCGCAATGGCACTGGTTCCGCGGCCGATCGAGCCCTGGCCCGAGCCACCGCGACCCCTCGCCATCTGCCTCGGCCACGGCCGTTGGGGCGGCGGCAGCTCGGCCCTAGGTGGCGGCGGCGGTGCTGCCCTAGGCTGGGGTTGAGGATGCGTGGGAAGGGCCGCCCTAGCCGGAGGCGGAGGAGGCGCTTCCCGAGGCAGAGGCGGCACCGCTCGAGGCGTAGGCGCCACCCGAGGCAGTAGCTGAGCCGGCCGGGGCGGGGGCGCAGCCTGCGCGGGAATCGGCGTGGCCGTAGCTGCGGCCTGAGCAGCGGAAGCTCCAGCGGCCCCGGATGGGTTCCTCGCAGCCGGTGTGACCCGCGGCGGAGACGGCTTAGGCGGCATCGTAAGCGGACGAGGACCAGGAGGCAGGCGGTGACCATCGCCGGCGATCACCGGACCACGACGGCGCAAAGACGCGGTCGGGAAGCCAGGCGTGTCGCGACGGTGAACCCTAGCCGGAATCCTAGCTGGAACGGGGTGAGGGGAAGAAGGAGATCGTGCATGCGGTGGCGACCGAGCCGAGGCCACCACATGCACGTCGCCCACACTCGCCGCATCGCAAGCCTGGCCAGCCCCCTGGGCCTCTAACCCAGTACTAGCCAAGCCCACGGCGCCCTCGATCGCTTGCGGCCCATCGGCGCCCAAAAGAGATTTCAAACGCGCGCATCTGGCCGCCCGAATATCACGAGCATCGGCCACCGTCGGCGACCGCTGCGACACCATCTGACCACCCTTCTTCTTCCTCCTAGTCACTTTCGTCCAGCACTCGGGACGGAAAAAGTCGGACAAGGTGATGGCCGGCGGCCCCACCTTCAGCAACGGGCCACTCCATGGTTTCACTTTCGAATTCTACGAAAGACCTCGAGAACCGAGCAATAACGATTTCTTGCAACTCACCAAAGGTTTAGTTACGGGGAGAGATGTTACCAAGCCAAGCGTAGATGACGACCGAGCTGACGTTTCCGGCAGATCATCCTCGTCTTCATCCTCATCGGCAAGAATCCAGAAACGTCCCCCAAACCTTTCCGTAGGCTTTGATCCGACGATGTCCTTCGTAAGATCAACTACGACAGCTTGTTCTTCGCCCTCCATGGGCACCTGCACACACTCAAGAACCTCGATATTGAAAATATCAATTGATAAGCGCTTACCGATATGAAGCTCTTCATCAACGTTGAGATGTCGTCCGGCCAAAATATCTCCTTCTTCATCTCGGATCGTCATCCAACGAGATGGGTGCGAGTAGATCAGGCCATTGATCCATCGCCCCACCTCATGAGCATCTTCAAAACGGACGATCCATTTCGTAGGATTCAAAAATCCCCGATCCCGATCCTCCGTCGAGGAATCTCGACGAGATACCAGAGTAGGGGACAGATCGATCACCGCCACAGGATCCACCGCGCACGCCGGCCACAACTCATCCGAAGGGAGAGGTGGATCCGGCGACAACCGCAGCGGCGGCGGAGGCGGAGGCGACTCACCATGGGACGAGGCAGCCAGGCAGATCGGCGGCGGAGAAAGCCCCCTCCGTCGTCCCCCAAGTCCACCCCATCACCCGGCGGGAGCGGCAGCGGTGGCTCCGGCTGGATCGGCGGTGGCAGAGACTCTCGTCCGTCGGCAAGCCCATCGCCACGCCCGTCGCCTCCCATCACACCTTCTTTCCTGAGGAGGAGGCGCTTGGATCTGGATCATTCTTCCATCTACTCCATCTCCGGTGGCTGTTTGGCTAGGTCATGGATGACGATATGGTGTAGAGACCTATTCCCTTAAAATGGAGGAGATTTTCACTGCACGTTTTAGTTATTATAGTCTCTACACCTAATGGAGCAGTTGGTAGTCTCCGCCGGTCAATTTTCATCTCACCACTTTTGTTCGGTTTTTTTCGTAGGTTAACCGTCGTAGATTTTTTTCGTCGCCTCCCCAACCCCACCCCTACGCACACACTAAATAAACCGGTTTTGAGCCCGTATTTTTTCCTCTCGATCCAGTTGCTTCCTCGATCTAGGAAATCCTAGGGCGTGGTCTTGGGATGCCGCCGCCGCCATCGCTGGGGTTCCCAGCCGCCGCCGCCGCCTTCGCTAGGGTTCCCAGCCGCCGCCGCCCAACCTCCGAGACCGCCGCAGCCGGCGCCATCGCAACCCCAGGTCAGTGTAGTACTCAAAGGAGGTCGTGGTTCCCCCCAATCCATCTCACTCAATACCACCGCCCCGCCCAGGACGACATGCAACGACCGGTGTTGGCGCGTCCTCGTGGGTGGCGGTGAGGAGGACGGCCAGTGGCAGTCCCCCCGAAGCACCACCATGACGGCACCTCGCCGCGGCCGCTCGGCATGGGTTGCCGCCCCGCGTCCTAGAGATGGTAAGTTCCCGTTTTACTACAGGACAGCTTCTATGATGTTACAAGACAGGCAAATTGATGCTTGTATATTGAATTGGGTTCTTCGTTGATTAGGGAATCTTGTAGCTGGAGTCTGGAGATGTATACATGGTTGACTCAATCCTAATTGTTGGAAACAATATCACAGGTTAGCTAATCACCCTTTTGTCTCGATTTACCTAACAGCACCTTGATTCTTTCATCATCAGTTACAGTTTCTATGTATTAACTAAATATTATTCTCAGATCAAAGCTTTATCGAGTCTCATAAAATGTGTGAGAAGTGTGAGAATAGAGTTCTCAGGAAGGTATGCTTTCATTTGCTGGTTCAAGGTTACCTCATCTAGCGATGCATACTACAGTAAATGATTTATGGTTTCAAATTTGTGGACAACTTATTAGGAGGCATCATGGGCATTGTGAAACGTAGCAGCAGGCAAGTTTGGGCACAAGAAATATTGCAGGTTATGAGGGTGTACCCCAAACAGGGCCCAAAGCATGTGGAGAGGAAGGATGCCCACGGGCATTTGTTGGCGCGAGCTGATGCGATCCCGCTGTGGCAATTGGGATGGGTAGATGGGGAGGCATAGTGGAGGCCGGTGGCAGCATCTGGAAGAAAACAATGAGCGAGGCGGCGGCAGTGTACAGTGGCATGGCCGTTGTGTTGCAGCCGTCGCATAGACGTCGAAGGAGCACCAGCGACACGCGCGCGCACAGACACACACACACTAATGGTGCTGCTGGAGGCCATGGGGCTGAGCAAGGATGTGAGTGGTACACGTAAGATTCTTAGTGATCCGTCTTCACTGTCATTTTTAGCTGGTTAATTTACTTTCTGTCAAAGTAGTTTGCTAGATGATGGAATTTATCTTTCATTTTGTTCATTCTGCTCTAGATACTCTACGTGTTTTTACACATGATATGAGAAATAATTTTCACTAGGCAAAGTATGGCTATAATATGAACAATGGTGCAATTCCTCATGACCTTTCCAAATATATTACCGGTTTGCCGTTCAGAACGGAAATTATAATGACACATGCTTTATTTAATTCTGAAATTGATGGTATCCTGTGCATGCAGTATATTAAGTTAATTTATGATCTACGAGATTATGTACCCGGATTTACAAAGGCAAAAGTGGAGTACTGTGAGATACATCATTAGTTCAACGCCAGGTTCAAGAAATGAATGCTTTTGCTTTTTTATTGTAGTATATATCTGCATATGGCTGTTAAAAAAATAGCTAGCATTGTAACAAATTGACAAATCTTACAAACGTGTGCTAACAGTTTTGAACCTTATAGCTTATACTCACACATTAGCTTTGCTTGATTTTTCTAGATTAAAAAAGCATGCAGTTATTTAAGATTTTTAAACCTTTGCTCTATCTGTGAGCAAAATCACACCTGCCCCTGTTAACTAAACAAGATGCTTGTCAATTAGTAGAAGTAATGCTAGATTTCCATTTGTGGGTTTACATTTTACTGAAGTTTACTTCTTTTTTGATATTTCCTGCAAGTAAAAACTACTATACATCACTGCAAATGTGTTTCTGCATTGTTTGTTTCATTAGTTTATTTTCATTTTTCACAAAAAGAAATATTTACTGTTACCTTTTGTCCACATTTTGTAGGGCACTGGTAGCATTATACTATCAAGAACACCGGCATGGCATTGATTCTTGCTATCTATAATGCACGCGACACGCCATGGTCGTCTTCCACCACCTACGCCTCCAACCCTCCAAAGCGTGTCACCTCAATGGTCGCCGTCGCCTCATGCTCCAGCTCTCCCAGCCACCGCCACAGGTCACCGCCTCTGTCCCTCCAAAGAACAGGGCCTCTCTTGTTGCAACCTCCTTACCACGACGACCAACGACGAGGAGGAGGAGGAGCTGGGCGAGGCAGGGAGGCAAGGGCGAAGTGTTGTGGGTGCTTCATTCGGATAGAACGTGCTGTAGCCTTGTAGGTCAAGGGCTGACTCCTTAATATCTTGTAGGCCTAAAGTTATGTTATTGGTTGCTACAGGTCACCACATCCACTTCCTAGGGCCGCAGGCGGCAATGGTGAGGAGGTGAGCGACAACGGGAGACTAAGGTGAAACTGATGAGAAGTAGTGTCGCTTCCTCAATTATGTGTATGGAGAAGGGAAAAGTGTGGGTAGCTTTGAGGTAAATCGTGGTTGGTTCAAAGTTTCACATATGCTCTCTAATGGTAGATCATGAACTGTTAGACAATACTCAGCTAGATGTAGGTATGGATTGAGCTCTAAATGTGATGCGTAATTATTAGTCCATGTTTTTGTGAGTCAGACCAGACGAAATCAAACTGTAAATGTGGTTGAAGATCAAACAAGGCGAAGTGGTTTTATTAAGTTTTGCGGGTTACCAAAATAGAGCCCATGTTTTCTTGATTGGTGCACATTGGAAGAATATTATTCATACTGCTTGCTGAGTAACAACTGGATATGCCATTTTTCTTGAGATATTTACATTTTCATAGTGTGTAAACTGAGATTATTCTCACCATCTCATTTCTCCCAGTTCATATACATTTACTTCAATGCCTTTTTTTGCCTTTCTTTATCATGTCATGTGCTTCCTTGAGTGGTGAGATGAAGTTCACTATGCCGTCAAAATATATGTCTATTTTTAGGTTGGATATGATATAGTTGTCCTATGCCTTTTTGCTAGGTTAATTACGACCAATTTTCATCCTATGTTGTGGTATGCATTGAAGTGGGATGTGCGTAATGTTTTGCTTTTTCTAGGGAAGGCCATTATGTCTCTATTCATATCAATAGTAATTACACTATTTACGATATTACATGGAAAAAAGTGAGGGGGTTCATTGACACGATTATGATGATTTTTATAATGAAAAACATATAGCCAACTCTTGTATCATATCATTCGCTTCTCTTCGGAAGTGCTTCAATTTGAATTTCCCATTAGATCTCAAAACTTAAGCTTGCTTGGGAATCACAATGGTCGATGAAAAGGCTAGATACTCCGTCATGAAGTGTTACACTCTAGCCATCTAGAGGGACGACGATGCATGCAATCATTTGCATAACAGAATACAGATAAGTTGAGTCATCAATTCAAGTGAGAATAACTTGTTCCATGCGATTTGTAGTGGACAAAAGTGGAGACAGATTATTTTTATGATAGCTAATTCAACAACACAAGTGCTACAGCTTAATGATTATGGGCATATGATACGTACGACTCTAGCTATTTTCCTTTGTATGGGTGATTTTAATCGTGGCGTAGGAGGGTTCATATGAGTGGAGCTGAAGCCAACAAGCAACTTGTTGATCCAATTGTTACGGGTGATGGGACTCAACAATTTTATAGAATTGAAGGGAACACAAAACGAATTTAGAGTGGGGTGACAACATTGTGAAGTAACACAATGATCAAAGAGCTGAAGTTGAGGGGCTCGTGATAAACCATTTGTTGGCCCGTGGCAACGCACGGGCGTTCTACTTGATACTGGACCAAACATGGTTAATTTTTTTAGAGAAAAAATTGTTTTATAATCATAATGTATCTTGCTATTGTTTGGTTAGGATTTATTTGGAGTGTTTATCCACCTATTTTTGAGTCCTCTTGGTTTGGTACACAGATTCGATTCAATCATGAACAATGATTTGCAAGCAAACCCTCTTGTACCCAAAATCACAATGGTTGGCATCTCAATGAGCGAAGGGGGACATGTGAGCAAAGCGAACCTAATGAAAATAAAGGTAATATTGCATCTAATGATTGGGACACCAGACCAGTTGAGACATTACAATTCTTTGCTTGATTTTAGATTTACACCGCTATTTATGATTGATTGTTGTCACCTGGATATTCCATTTTGGACTGCACTTGCACTTGGTCAGCACGATTCTACAAATGAGTTTTCCCTTTCTATCTTGGTTTTGACTATTAGGAACCTTTTTTGAAATGCAATGCCTCTTTAATACAATCTGAATAGCTTCTTGTCACTTTTGCATTGCATCTTTGACTTCCAAGTTCAACATAATCAGCTGATAGATACTCCCTCTGTAAACTAATATAAGAGCATTTAGATTACTATTTTAGTATTCTAAACTCTATTATATTAGTTTACGGAGGGAGTACTTGTGTAGTAGATTTGTTTTGATTTTGGATTTTGTATCATGTAGCTAGCTCGCATTTCCTAGACATCATATTTGGCGCTTCTCTCACCATTTAGACGAGCAAGAAAATAATGACATGCATACATGAAGGCTATCTCCCATATTGTTAAATATGGAGTTTATTCTACAAATGGTTTACTCCCTTATTATTCTGGTGGATTTGCCAGTACATTTACTTATGCAATTGGGAAGCGAAAACTAAAGTTCAATTCCAGTTTTTTTTCAGAAACATAAAACAGTGACATACAATATAATACATCATCGGAAGAGGAGGAGGCATATGAAGCTGGGAGAGGTGACGGGGAGCACGAGAAACTGCTCCCAGTGCAAGAGAGAGAGCCATGCCAATAGTCAGTTGTGGGCTTGTGGCGCTGGTCGCGACCGCTGCATCACCAACCATGATCGTCCAGGCTGTGGCATGGGGGTCGTGCTTGCTGCTTGTGCGGCGATCCCCCCATCGTGATGATAAGGCGACTCCCCAACCCCGATGATAAGGCTTCATCCATTTAATTTTGACTCTGTGGACAACTAGCTTTTGGTAAGTGCAGCATGCTCAAGTTTAGTTTGTAGCTATTTTCGTGTTCTGCATTCTAGTGGTACAAGATTGTGTTACACAATCTTGGCCTAGAGGACTAGAGGTGCTCCCATTTTAGGCCAAACACAGTTTATTCTGAAACCATTGCATCTTTTGCTGAAATGCTTCAAGGTGGTTTTACTATTACAGTATGACCATGCTTGTAATGCCAGCTTGTCTTGAGAGGTCGGCTAATTCAGTAGGCTTATTCAATGCCGAATAGGTCCATGTATTAGATAGGATCAACAAGAGTTGGCTGGCAGCTGCTATGTATATGTTATGGATCA
>NC_041385.1:74474455-74513722 GCF_002162155.2 Triticum dicoccoides
ATTCAAGCCCTTAAGATTATGCTCTTAAATGCAAGCACATGACTTACTTCCAAATTTAACAAGACTGCATTCTACAATGAGCTATATAGCTGATGTTGATCATAATCAGTACGTGTACAGAGCAGTTTTAAGATTTCCTGTTTTCTTCATATTGAATACCAATTGCGCAGTATGTGTATTTGTAGCATATTGCAGACTTGCAGTGAAGTAATGCCTGCTATACATGAGATGTACATTATTTTTAGATAACTTTTCTTGAAATTAAAAATAGTAAAATGCACATGTTTCTATCAATTTATTGGTACTCGATGACTTCCTTATTCAGGTTGTGATTTGCTATACAATTTCTTACATGTTAGAAGGTACATATGAGATAAAGTAAAGTTGATTATATATGGGATATAGACTAGAAAATTATAAGGCGTCATATGCAAGTTGGCTGAAAAATCTTAGGAATGCATTGACTTTGGCCGAACACGGGGCAAGACATGAACTTGATGCCTGATAGTTATCGTCGCTGCACCTTTGCATCTGTTCTATTTTGTTGCAATATCCTGCATTGAATGAGAGCTGTTACCATGCACATGTTTGCAATGCAGGTTCCAACACTACCACAAAGCTTGGTTAAGCCATGGGTCACTTATTGATAAATGTAGTTGAAGTCTATTTTTTGCAAAATGAAATATATATTCTTGGTTTAATGATTTAGTACATATTGTTTCAAAAACAACTTACATTGATTTTTGTGCTAAGGTTGAGAAAACTAGGTAATTATCTAGCCATGTCAGTAACATAATATGCCTTGAGTATTCAAACATGGTAATACAAATTTTGCAACTTGATATTTAATTCTTGCAAGGAATATTGTTGTTTGCCTGATTAACGAGATACTTGAGTCACTTCACAAAATGTTACGTCTTTGAGGCGTTCACAGGGAAGGCTACTGGTGTTGTCATCGCTGTTGCCAGTTATAAACTAAATGATCTTTAGCATGATGGAATGTTATTAACTCTTGTGGTGAACACTAATGACCTTTAGCGTTGCATAGTGAGTATGAGATTGGGCCTCCCGTCTTTGGTAGAAAATATGTTCCAGTCTGTCTAAGTTGTAGAGGGAGCATATATTGCTTATTATTGGCATTAATTGCATTGTGCTTCCTTCTTTGGTGGAAATTCGCTTTATGTCCATTGCCTAATTTGTACAAAAAACGTAGAATGCTATTGGCATAATTACTTTTCCTCGAGAGCAGAGTTTCTGAAGTGTATGGAGACGATAAAGGTATGTGCTACCATATCCTGATCGTCAAGAGTAAATGTGTGTGTGTGGTTTTCACGCAAGTCATTGTTCTGAAGTATCTTTGCAACTTCAGATTGTGATTTTAGTGTCGCTATTTCTTACATGTTAGAGGGCACACATTATTTTTCACATTCCATCTTTGCAGAAGAGTAGTTGTTATCTGTAATCAGATAGTGTATAAGAAATGAAAGATTTGTTTGTCTTAGCATCAAAATGTTAAATATTAAAATATGCATGACATCATATTCAACACATATCCGAATTATGCCAAATTTGTTTGATCAGTGCAAAATTGCTAAGCTATTTTTTTGTTATTCCGCGCCAACACATGTGTATTTATCTAGGCGGATATATGCGGTGTGCTATTTAATGCATTGTTATTTAGTTGGCCAGTAATAAGTTCTAAAAAGCATCCTCCTACAAGAGCCAAATTTCTGTAAAATTTAGAGTGAATAAATCTTTGTTCTATATACATGTAATGCTTGTCAGCAACTTTTAGTTTCTTTTACCGAGAGTGTTAGTTTCTTTTACATTTTAGAAATGGTTGTTTGTTTATTTCTTCTCATCAGATCGGAGTTCATTGGTTTGTTTGTTCCTTTTTATCAGGCATCTACCATGGAATGTTCTATATAAGTTTTTTTGTCCAAAGAGATATTTTCTCTCATGTGCTTTAATCATATGCACACATGGTTGCGCATGCAGTATTAAAACCATTCAATCAATCCTTTTTATGATGAATTTAAGAGTTTTTATCTTGAAAGTAGTCTTACAACATCTATTTTATTTTTGGACTCTTGAATTGTAGGGTCAATGCCAGTGATGCGATGCTTACATGTTCTATGATGTTTTTCCAACACACCGTCCATGGTTGCTTGACAGGAAACAGAGAAGTGTCCGGATGGGCAATCAACTCATCTGTTGATTAGATTGGGGGTGGCATGAACAAAGTAAAGGTGAAGAAAGCAAGCTTGGACGCTAGGTGGCGGCACCAACATGGGAAGTGTCTGGCATGAACCAAACATCTATGGCTTGTTGCTTTGAATCTTGCCGGTCTAGGCAAGGTTAGCTCTTGTCACGGTCCATCTGTGTATGTGTCTAAGAAATTCTTGCGTACATGTCTTTTAGTACTATTTTTCCCACGGTCCATCTGTGTATGTCATTTCCATGAGGCGGTGATTTTGATAATTTTTCTTAAACTCTTTACTTATTAGTTGCGGATATCTTCTCTAGAAATAACAAAAGTATAATATAGGCAAGAATGAGTATCAGAACTAACGCCATGGTGCTCATGTAAGTCTAGCCATGGATTAAAAAGTTTACAATGTCAAGTCATTTTTGTTTGTTGTACAGATTATAATCATTAATTCGTGTGATCCAGAAGTTCTAAAAGTTACCTTAGCCTGTATAAAGGTTAAAATTTCAATTTAATGTTTAACCTTCTAGGATGTTTACTGTAGCTGCCGAACGTTAACACTGAGCAAAATTGAGTTGTGCCAAAAATTAAGTTTTGAGTCGAGGGAAAGGGTTTAGTGTGTGAGAGAAAAGAGAGACAGGGTGAGACTCAGAGAAGGTAGGAGAGAGAATGGGAGAGAGAGAGAGAGAGAGAGAGAGAGAGAGAGAGAGAGAGAGAGAGAGAGAGATGGAGGGTGGTAGACACAGAGATGTGCATTGTATTCATATATGTGCAATTGAAAAGGAAAAATTGAAGCGCCCGTGGCAACGCACGGGCGTTCTACTAGTACAACTAGTTTCGTTGTGAGCGAAGAAAGGTGAAGAAAAAAATCCTTGAACTGAAACGTGATGTTAGTACGGAAATATTGAGCTACTACCTTTTCTTCGATTAAGATCACATATTTGTTGTTGTTAGAAGATCATATATTAATTTCTGCTCACCAGCTCCTCTTTCGGAGAAAAGAGGGAGAGAATATATGTGACTTTACTTGAGCACATCTCTTCTCACCTATATGACTAGAGACGTGAGCATGGTGTAAGCAAACATATAGTTAGAGATAAATTTACAACCGACCAAGCATTTTCATGGGTTGCATTGTAAGAGAAACCAAAGACCTTCTACATATGTTGGTCTACAATAAATATTGGGAATGAGCGGCGCCAGAAAATGGTCAGTTAGGATGTGGCTAACTTGCAGTGCAAATACGCCATATCAAGGAATCCATAATCAACGCTTGACATAAGCCAACATTCTTCATCGTGTTAGGTGTGATACCTTACTGACATGCTGTCGATATGGATCATCAAGCTTTTCAGTTTTCACTGGTTGCAGGTGCCATTAAGAAAGATACAGTATGTTGTTCCGTGTGTCTGTTGAGGATCCTTCTATGTTTGGCACTCGACAATTCCAATGATCACTATCAAACAGAGTGCACGCATACACAGATCCAACATCCTTTGTCTTTCATACAGTGTATCAAACTTTTCTTCTGGCCAATTTCTATGTGATCCCGATTCTTGTATGCAACAATAGTAATACCTGATCACAAACTCTGATTAAAGCAATTGATCAATATGTGTGGATTGTTTACTCCTCTCCTCTCAATCTTCAACTCTTTCATCAATCAAGAAAAAATATAAAAAAATATTCTCTCTCGTCTTGAGAGGAAAAAATATTTGAATATTTGTCCAGTAGAGACCACATACATGTTCTTCCTGTGTACATCCAAGGACGGTGATCTCATTTACGTTGTTACAAATGCACTAGGCCTACTATATCAAAGTACTCATTGCATAAGGAAGCTCCAAGAAAAATTGTTGTATGGGTTGTCCATGAGAAATGAAACCTAGCTTGTGAGTTCACCGGATACGGGCCCTCTTTGATTCAAGTAATTAACCTTCAAGGGTTTTGTGGAGAATGTTAATCCTTAAGAGAAAAAAACTTGTTTGTAGTTCAAATTATATTATGATAAGGTACATGAGATTTTTCGTCATTTCTGCTAGATCTCATAGGAAAAAATCTCACCACTCTACCATGTTGAGAAAATCATACTTTTCGCTATTCCCATGTGTCAGAATCCTGTTTAACATGAAGCAACAAGGACCACACATGACCTGTCATGGTCCCTTCTTATTTGTAGTACTAGTACATTTGATTACGCTTTTTGTAGAACTCCTAATACATTTGATTTGGGGCATGTTTTGATTCAGAGGAATAGTGCAGGATATTTGAAGAATTTGAATCCATGTGATTATTCTATGTGGATCATTTGATTCATAGAAATGGAATTCTCAGGACCTTCTTTGGATCGAAGTAATTTCACAATTTTCTTAGAGTATTTCGTTATGTAGGAACTTTTCCTATATAACCATTTGAATCATAGGATCCTAGACACTAAATGCTTATAGAATCATTTATATGTAGACTAATGTCGATTTGGATCGTAGGAATTGTCCCTAACTCCCTAAGGAATCATAACTAAACTATTTGGAGAAAAGTTTCCATCCACTTAGGACCAATTTGGTTTAGAAATTTTTTGGAAACGTGCAAAGCATGTTTCAATTATTAGCACAACTAGTTTTGGCGTGAGACGAGAAAGGTGAAGAACAACGCAAATCATTGAATTAAAAACGGTGATTGGGGTACTACTTTCTCTTCAATTAATATCACATGCAATATCTCATGTACTACTCTCATATTCATTGTTGTCAGAAGATCATATATTAGTTTGTGCTCACCTACTCTTTTTCAAAGACAAGAGGAGGAGAATACAAATGCCTCTATCTGTGCACATCTCTTCTCACTTATACTCCCTCCGTTCCAAAATAGATGACCCAATTTTGTACTAACTTTAGTACAAAGTTGGGTTATCTATTTTGGAACGGAGAGAGTATATAACTAGAGATGTTAACTAACATATAGTTTGAATTCTACAACCGACCAATAGTTTTCATGGGTTACATTGCAACTGAAATCAAATACCTTGTACATAGGTTGGTCTAGAATAATGTCTGGAATGTGCGGCACCAGAAAGTAGTCTATTTGGGTTCAAGTTCATTTTAGGGCAAGATCTTTAGCTCATGGAATCCATGATCAACTTATCACATAAGCAAAGCACACCTATCACATTATGCGTGATATCTTATTGCTTGTGAGCAGCAGGTATCACCAAGAACGACCATGCAAGCTTTTCGTCGCATCTATTATATTGTGGATCCTTCCATGTCTCAAACTCAACAGTTCCATCGAACGATATCAGACAGAGCACACATGCACACATATCTGGCATCCTTGCTTTTTCACGTGGTGTATCAAACACTCTTTGGTGCTGAATACCTAGTTTTTCTATTTTATATAGGATCCATGCATCAATACCATTATGCGCATAAATTTCATATGAGTACACACACCCTGATTATAGAAGTTGATTAGCATGGGTGGACTCTGGACTCTCTCCTCTCGATTTCAGACTCTTTCATCATTTGGCAGCCATTGCATCTGACCGTGCGTCCACACCCTTGCAGGGAATTCCCATGCGTCGCCGCTCACTAGTCCTCGACCTCACAATCTTTCTAAATGCAATTATTTGTGTTTACACATAAAATTCAGATGTTGCAAAGAGGGTCTCAGCCTATGATATGGTATTTAACTATTTGATGCATGTAGTGAGGATCTCGGTTTAATAATATGTGGTTGTGCCTAGCACCCCCTTCATCCTTTATAAGTTTAATTTGGACGTACCGCCTATATATGATCTTAAACACCCATTGATTTGGCATGAGCATGAGATATTTCACTGTGCACTTTTTCACATGATTATGTTACTTACCGCATTTTTATGCTTTGGAGAGTTAGACTTGGGGACACCATAAACCATTATCTATTTTTTAGCATAAGAATCACATTCCAATAACTTTACACATTGTTTTAGTTTTAGTTTTATTTTATTCTGAAAACTTCAAAATTATTTATCACACATTATCTTTTAATTGCCTTGTGCAACTAGCAAGAATAGCAAGGTTAACACCCTTGCTAGAACTATTGGGGACACACGTGGAGTTGTATTTGTATTGCGGAGCATTCAACTATTGCAGGGTGTAGGGCTTAGGGTTTAGTGTTGAGAAATGCAGTAATTTCAAAAAAAATCCTACGATCACGCAAGATCTATCTAGGTGATGCATAGCAACGAGAGGGGAGAGTGTGTCCACGTACCCTCGTAGACCGAAAGCGGAAGCGTTATGACAACACGGTTGATGTATTCGTACGTCTTCACGATCCAACCGATCCTAGCACCGAAGGTACGGCACCTCCGCGATCTGCACACGTTCAGCTCGGTGACGTCCCATGAACTCTAGATCCAACTGAGGTCGAGGGAGAGTTTCGTCAGCACGAATGCGTGGTGACGGTGATGATGAAGTTACCGGCGCAGGGCTTCGCCTACTATGACGATATGACCGAGGGGGCACCGCACACGGCTAAATAATCAACTTGTGTGTTCTAGGGTGCCCCCTGCCCCCGTATATAAAGGAGCTAGGGGGGATGCCGGCCGGCTCCTATAGGCGCGCCCCAAGAGGGGAGTCCTACTAGGACTACTAGTCCTATTAGGATTCCTCCAAGAGGGGAAGAGGGGGAAGGAAGGAGAGGGAGAGGGGGAAGGAAAGGGGGGCGCCGCCCTCCTCCTTGTCCTATTCGGACTCAAGGGAAGAGGACGCGCGGCCTGCCCTGGCCGCCCCTCTCTCTCTCTCCACTAAGGTCCATCGAGGCCCAATTAGTTCCCCCGGGGGTTCCGATAACCCTCCGGCACTCCAGTTTTATCCGAAACTTCTTCGGAACACTTCCGGTGTTTGAATATAGTCGTCCAATATATTAATCTTTATGTCTCGACCATTTTGAGACTCCTCGTCATGTCCATGATCACATCCGGGACTCCGAACAACCTTCGGTACATCATATCACATAAACTCATAACACCAATTGTCATCGAACGTTAAGCGTGCGGACCCTACAGGTTCGAGAACTATGTAGATATGACCGAGACACGTCTCCGGTTAATAACCAATAGCAGAACCTGGATGCTCGTACCTAGTTCAATCTCGTTACCGGCAAGTCTCTTTACTCATTTCGTAATACTTCATCCCGCAACTAACTCATTAGTCACAATGCTTGCAAGGCTTATAGTGATGAGTATTACCGAGAGGGCCCAGAGATACCTCTCTGAAACACGGAGTGACGAATCCTAATCTCGATCTATGCCAACCCAACAAACACCTTCGGAGACACCTGTAGAGCACCTTTATAATCACCCATTTACGTTGTGACGTTTGGTAGCACACAAAGTGTTCCTTCGGTATCCGGGAGTTGCATAATCTCATAGTTTGAGGAACTTGTATAAGTCATGAAGAAAGTAGTAGCAATGAAACTCATACGATCATAATGCTAAGCTAACGGATGGGTCACGTCCATCACATCATTCTCCTAATGATGTGATCCCGTTCATCAAATGACAACACATGTCTATGGTTAGGAAACATAACCATCTTTGATTAACGAGCTAGTCAAGTAGAGGCATACTAGGGACTATATGTTTTGTATATGTATTCACACATGTACTAAGTTTCCGGTTAATACAATTCTAGCATGAATAATAAACATTTATCATGAATTAAGAAAATAAATAGTAACTTTATTATTGCCTCTAGGGCATATTTCCTTCAGTCTCCCACTTGCACTAGAGTTAATAATCTAGATTACATAGTAATGATTCTAACACCCATGGAGCTTTGGTGCTGATCATGTTTTGCTCGTGGAAGAGGCTTAGTCAACGGGTCTGCAACATTCAGATCCGTGTGTGTCTTGCAAATCTCTATGTCCCCCTCCGACACTTGATGACGGATGGAATTGAAGCGTCTCTTGATGTGCTTGGTTCTCTTGTGAAATCTGGATTCCTTTGCCAAAGCATTGCACCAGTATTGTCACAAAAGATTTTCATTGGACCTGATGCACTAGGTATGACATCTAGATCGGATATGAACTCCTTCATCCAAACTCCTTCATTTGCTGCTTCCGAAGCAGCAATATACTCCGCTTCACACGTAGATCCCGCCACGACGCTCTGCTTGGAACTGCACCAACTGACAGCTCCTCCATTCAATAAAAATACGTATCTGGTTTGTGACTTATGAGTCATCTGGATCAGTGTCAAAGCTTGCAACGACGTAACCGTTTACGACGAGCTCTTTTTCACCTCCATAAACGAGAAACATATCCTTAGTCCTTTTCAGGTATTTCAAGATGTTCTTGCCCGCTGTCCAGTGCTCCACTCCGGGATTACTTTGGTACCTCCCTGTTATGCTTATAGTAAGACATACATCAGGTCTGGCACACAACATTGCATACATGATAGAACCTATGGCTGAAGCACAGGTGAGGGAGTCCTGGATTAGGGGGTGTCCGGATAGCCGAACTATCATCATCGGCCGGACTCCAAGACTATGAAGATACAAGATTGAAGACCTCGTCCCGTGTCCGGATGGGACTTTCCTTGGCGTGGAAGGCAAGCTTGGCGATACAGATATGTAGATCTCCTACCATTGTAACTGACTCTGTGTAACTCTAGCCCTCTCCGGTGTATATATAAACCGGATGGCTTTAGTCCATAGGACGAACAACAATCATACATAGGCTAGCTTCTAGGCTTTAGCCTCCTTGATCTCGTGGTAGATCTACTCTTGTAACACACATCATCAATATTAATCAAGTAGGACGTAGGGTTTTACCTCCATCAAGAGGGCCCGAACCTGGGTAAAACATCGTGTCCCTCGTCTCCTGTTACGATCCGCCTAGACGCACAGTTCGGGACCCCCTACCCGAGATCCGCCGGTTTTGACACCGACATTGGTGCTTTCATTGAGAGTTCCTCTGTGTCGTCACCGATAGGCTCGATGGCTCCTTCGATCATCAACAACGACGCAGTCCAGGGTGAGACCTTCCTCCCCGGACAGATCTTCGTATTCGGCGGCTTCGCACTGCGGGCCAATTCGCTTGGCCAGCTGGAGCAGATCGAAAGCTACGCCCCTGGTCATCAGGTTAGATTTGGAAGTTTGAACTTCACGACTGACATCCGCGGGGACTTGATCCTCGATGGATTCGAGCCACAGCCGAGCGTGCCGCACTGTCACGACGAGCATGATTTAGCTCTGCAGCCGGACAGTATCCTGGAGGCCGCACTCGAGCCCGCTCCGATCTTCAATTCGGAGCCGGCTGCGTAGATCGAGGACGGGTGGCTAGACACCGCGTCGGGGGCTGCAACCTCTACGGCGATAGAGCCGAACACTGATTTTGTCCCTCATGAAGCTCGTGACTCCGAGGTGCCGGACTCCTCGCCGGACTCCGCACCTCCCGCGCCCCCTCCGATCGAATCCGATTGGGCGCCGATCATGGAGTTCGCCGCGGCGGACATCTTTCAACACTCACCTTTTGGCGACATCTTGAGTTCGCTAAAGTATCTCTCGTTGTCAGGAGAGCCCTGGCCGGACTACGGTCAGGACGGTTGGGATGCGGACGACGAAGAAATTCAAAGCCCACCCACCACCCACTTGGTAGCCACTATCGACGATCTAACCGACATGCTAGACTACGACTCCGAAGACATCGACGGTATGGACGACGATGCCGGAGACGACCAAGAACCAGCGCCTACCGGGCACTGGAAAGCCACCTCATCGTATGCCATTTTTTTTTTTTGAAAAGGGGTGCAACCCCAGCCTCTGACATATACATGGTGGATATCCCAAAGGATGGGAATGGCGAGGGAATAGCTGAGGGTGACCCCTCCAAGAAACAGCCCAAGCGCAGGCGCCAGCGGCGCCGCTCTAAATCCCGCCACAGAAAGAATGAAGATTCCGGCATCGGAGACAATAACACCCCAGACAGTACCGAAGACAACCCACTCCAGCAAAATTCAGCACAGGTGGACGGAGACGCCAGTCCTCATGAGAGAGCGGCAGAAGAAGAGGTAGATGATTATATGCCTTCCTCCGAAGACGAGGCGAGCCTCAACGACGATGAATTCGTCGTACCTGAGGACCCCGTCGAACAAGAGCCACTACACCATGCACCAGAATTCCCTACCGATGTGTGTTGGGAAAAATCAATTATACTGACACACAGTCGGTCGGGAAAAGTTGCATTGGTCAGTTGGTCGGAAATACATACTTGTGGCGTCCAACAGTCGGTCGGAAATGCTTTTATATTTCACGTCTGCTGATCGGTCGGTAGTAAAGGACTTCCATCGAACTATCGGTCGGCAAATTTTTCCGACCAACTGCTGGTGGCTAATTGGGCCGATCAGTCGCTCACGCGGGAACGGTGAAATTGTTGGCGCCGAAATGAGCCCAGCCCATGAAAAACCCATCTCCCCTTTTCCCCTTCTCCCCCCAAATCCCTCAGATCTGGAACACAGAATCTACATCCGCCGCCGCCCACGCTCGCGCTCTCTCTCCGCCGCACACGCTGCTCCCCGCGGCCGGCCAGGTGCTCTCCAGCCGGCGAGGCCGCCGCACCCTCTCTCCCGCCCACCGCACCCTCTCTCCCGCCCACCGCATGTCCACCGCCGACCCCACTCCACACAGCCGCCGGTGGAACCCTACTCCATACTGCTGCCGCGCCTCCACCGACAGGAGCTTTCTCCGCCGCCCCCTCCGTCTCCAGGTATTCTCTCCTCCTGTCCGTTTGCCCTTCCCTTCACCTCGCTCACCACACTGCCATGCACGCACAGATGGTCTTGCCGTTGCCGTCCAAACCCTACAGGAGGTTGGCCTTTTCGTCCGCGCCCAAACTCGTCTATCTCCTGGAGGTGCCGCCGGCAAGAAGGTAATGCTCCAAGACGCATCTTCCCAGATCCAACCAGGACAGTGGGTTGATTTTAGTCCTAATGCCAGGTCTTTAGCACCTCTGGTGTTTTTTCCGAGTGAGACAACAATTTCTCTTCTGAAGATTTGTTTTTTCCTTTCACATGTGCATGCTTATGTTATGTGTGGATGCTGAAAGCTAATTTACACGTACTATGTGCTTTGAGAAGAAAACAGTGTAGTTGTTATGCATGAGCGCACCTTCAGCATAGTGGTCAATTTGGTTGACCTTGTTTGTCAAAAGAAATTTGCTTAGTGGATTGTCATAAGTGACTCACATAGTGCTGAAACTTGGAACATAGAACTTAGCTATAAATCTTAACTATGATGGTACTTTGGGGAAAATTGCACATTTAGATTGATTTTAGTGACTTATTTATTGTTCTGAACCTTGGTTTGTCACCATAGTTTAGACTTTAGACTCTTGAGTGTTGTTCTGGCTCTGAAAAGTGGGATCCTTGAGAGGCTAGTCTGTGCAATATATGAAAACGCTAATGATGTCCTGTGAGAACTTGGGATCATGTACAAGAACAATAATTATGAGTGTAGCAATGATACATTCTAAGGCTAACCTCTTGCCTCTGCACATAAATTAAGATACCAATTGAGCACGACACCTTTAGTTCCTAGTCATCATGATAAAAGTATTGAACCTGACATCTACAAAAATATATTTCCTTGCATAATCTCTTGCTTTTCCTTGATGAGCAGCAACTTATATTGAACTTTTATATTAAAGCAGTGCATGGCAAAAGAAGGCGGCCAAACCTACTAACCAGGAATACCACTAACCAGCGGGATCCGAACGATGTGTGGATTTCCAAAAAGGTATTTTCTTATAGTGTTAGATACTGTTTGATATTGATTTGATGAATGCTTGCTAAACTTAGTTATTTTCTATGAAGTTCAAATCCTGCAACACCTATTTTGTTTCCTTTGATCCACATGTGAGGCATAGAAAGGGTTCAATTTTGATTTTTGTATCAGTTTCAGAGTTGTTCTGTTCAGATTTTGAATTTTCTAGTTTTTTTGTGGACAGTGTGTGCGGCATTTAAATTCACTATTAATTATGTTGCAGCTAGCCGACAAAGGTTGGATGGATGCGCCTAGGTACAACACTCTGTATTTTAAATATGTTAGATGTTAGTACTTGCTGCAATCTTTCCCGACCGACTATGCAGGCTTTTAGCTTCATTTTACTTGAATGGTTGTGCAGACTTTTAGCTTCATTCTTAAAAAGCTATAGTTAAGTAAAGCATATGCTCTGAAATTGTTTATGAGATGAAGGGGGGAGGGACTGTTAGTTAAGAACAATTGTATATCTATAAGTCCAGCAAAGGACAAAATGTACAGTTAAACATTTGGATTTAAGCAATAGATCAACAGAGCATTTGTTCTGCAGTTTAATGACGCTATAAGATAAAGATTCTTCTAAATGGCTGAAATTAAATTTTACTTGAATGATGTGCTGAAATCAACCTCTATACACCTAGGCACCATTTTTTAACAGAATTGATATGATGCTTGCTCTGTGAATGACTATTTTGTTGCACGCTTGTCTCCGAATAAAATACAAGGGGTTAGAAATACAGGCAACACTTCATAAATCGTTCCTTATTCCTAATCTTAGGAATCATTGTGTTGTCTTCATACTTCACGGGTTTTGTGCTAGCCGTGATATGTTTTTGGCCACATGCCTTATTCAACTAGGTACATCCGCTGCTCCGTGACTACGAGAAGTTCCATGCCTCGGTGAGGCTGGTACCTATTTTTTAGGACTAGGTGTGCTATGATTCTCACTTCCTACTGATTTGTCCACTTATTCTCTGTCCTACTCCTCTCTTTTGATTTAATCCCCTGAATCTCTAATCTTTATTTGTGCAGATTCTCTTACCTATGCCTACAAGGTGTTTGATGAAAATCCAAGCAAGCTGCAAAGAATATTCATCTATGTAATATCTATGTTCCATTATCTCTGCTTAATAACTTTTTCTGAAATTTAGTTGCATTCAATGATTGCTTCCTCTCATGCCAATGCGGCAATATCTCTCATCTGAATTCTCATTTATCTTTTCCAGTTACATAGTGGCTTATGTGCTACCTGGATGTTGGAGTAGCAGTATGTGCGAAAATGCTTTTCTTTTTTAGAGCATTTGTATGCCACATCTGGTAGCGTTGGTCCTTTCTAAAGGCCAATATGAACAAGCAACTTATATATGTCAAATCGCATGGGTACTTTACTTGGTACTTTCAGGTTTTGATATTACTCTAACTAGAATTTCCTTTCAAACATTGCAATTAGCTTTTATCATAGCATTGCAAATATTGAGAAATTTGTTCATCATACCTCCCAGGTAAACTAGAAGTATTGTACTAGTCAAGCAGAACCGTGTTCCAATTGCATCCTGGGGTTTAATGCTATGCATTATACAAGTTTTTATGGTGCCATTGTATTTATGAATAAATGTAATCACAACTTTACATTTTGCAAGTTCTTTTCATTTTTGCAGGAAAATGCAAGAGGACGAGGAATCATGAAGCCAGTGGCTCGGGATCTTTTGTTTAATGGTGACTGAATCGTTGGAGATGCATTTTATCCATCATTTTGTAAACCCGCATTGTGATTGAGACAATGAACCATATGGTTCCTTTTTAATTAGTTACGTTAGTTTATGGGAAATTTGGATGGTCATTATGTTAATAATGGATGAACTATTTATATGTGAAATTAATTAGTATTTTTTTATTGTTTGGTTATGGTTCGTTATTGTTGGAGATCCATGTACTTGTTATGAAGTAACTTGATTGATATTCTGTTGGTAATGCAAATGTATGCTATGGAAGTGCTATTGGATATTGGTCGGCAAAATAAACATTGTTTGACAATCAGTTGTGGAAGTTAATGCCAAGGCTAACGAAAAGTCGGAAGGGAAAACAAACCCAGTTGGACGGGAAAACAAACACTGTCGGACGGTCGGTTGGGAAAACCACATGGTATACCCAATAGTTTGTTGGTCGGGAGTACAAACCCCGTCGGACAGTCGGTCGGGAAAGGCTTCTTGAATGCCCAACAGAGTGTTGGTCGGGAAAGGCCCATGGTAGGCCCAACAGAATGTTGGTCGGGAAAGTTACCCCGTTGCCGACAAGCAGTCGGTCGGGAAAAGTATGTCGGTCGGGAAAGGCTTTTCCCATCTGGACTTTCCCCAACAGACACTTTCGGTCGGCAATAGTCTTTTCCGACCCACAATCTGCCGGTGGAAGCCGTTTTTCCGACCAACCTAGCTGTTAGGGATGTAGTGTTGTGGTGTAGTGAGCGTTTTAAACGCAGGCTTATGGCCACGGCAAACAGCCTCAAGAAAAAGCAGCAACAGCTTAGAGCTGATCAAGATTTGCTAGCCGACAGATGGACTGAAGTCCTCGCGGCCGAAGAGCATGAGCTCGAACGCCCCTCCAAAAGCTACCCTAAACGCAAGCTGCTCCCCCGATTAGAGGAGGAAGCGTATGAACCTGCATCACCAGCAGACAATACGGCTGACCGACCACCCCGTGGTCGCGACAGAGAGGCCTCTAGGCCCTTCACCAGAACCGTACCCCGGCATCGCTCGAAAAGCACAAGGCCACAGGGGAATGCTCCGGACTTGCGGGATATATTGGAGGACAAGGCAAGACAATCAAGATCGATCTACAGATCACGTGGGCGCCCCATGACACGTGACGACAGCCGTCACGCCGGACACAGTAAGTCCGGCCGGGCCGAACATAGACAAAGCTCTCTTGAGCTCCGTCGTGATATCGCCCAGTACAGAGGCGCCGCACACCCACTATGCTTCACAGACGAAGTAATGGATCATCAAATCCCCGAAGGGTTTAAACCCGTGAATATTGAATCTTACGACGGCACAACAGACCCCGCGGTCTGGATCGAAGACTATCTCCTTCACATCCACATGGCCCGCGGTGATGATCTTCACGCCATCAAATATCTCCCACTCAAGCTTAAAGGACCAGCCCGGCATTGGCTTAACAGCTTGCCAGCAGAGTCAATTGGGAGTTGGGAAGACCTGGAAGCCGCATTCCTCGATAACTTCCAAGGCACATATGTGCGACCACCAGACGCTGACGACCTAAGCCATATAATTCAGCAGCCAGACAAATCGGCCAGACAATTCTCGACACGGTTCTTAACCAAGAAAAACCAAATCGTCGACTGTCCGGATGCGGAGGCCCTCGCGGCCTTCAAACATAACATCCGCGACGAGTGGCTTGCCCGACACCTGGGACAGGAAAAGCCGAAATCTATGGCGGCCCACACATCACTCATGACCCGTTTTTGCGCGGGTGAGGACAGCTGGCTAGCACGCAGCAACAACCTCAGCAAAAATTCTGGCAGTCCGGATATCAAGGACCGCAATGGCAGGTCGCGTCGCAACAAAAACAAACGCCGCATTAACGGCGATAATAGTGAGGATACGGCAGTCAATGCCGGATTCCGAGGCTCCAAACCCGGTCAGCGGAAAAAGCCATTCAAAAGAACTACTCCGGGTCCGTCCACTTTGGACCGAATACTCGACCACTTGTGCCAGATACACGGCACCCCCGAAAAGCCAGCCAACCACACCAACAGGTACTGTTGGATATTTAAGCAGTCAGGCAATTTAATTGCCGAAAACAATGACAAGGGGCTGCATAGCGATGACGAGGAAGAGACCCGACCGCCGAACAATAGAGGACAGAAGGGTTTCCCCCCACAGGTGCGAACGGTGAACATGATATACGCAACGCACATACCCAAAAGGGAGCGGAAGCGTGCTCTCAGGGATGTATACGCGATGGAGCCAGTTGCCCCGAAGTTTAATCCATGGTCCTCCTGCCCGATCACCTTTGACCGACGGGACCACCCCACCAGCATCCGCCACGGCGGATTCGCCGCATTGGTTTTAGACCCAATCGTTGATGGATTTCACCTCACCAGAGTCCTAATGGACGGCGGCAGCAGTCTGAACCTGCTTTATCAGGATACAGTGCGCAAAATGGGCATAGATCCTTCAAGGATCAAACCTACCAAGACGACCTTTAAAGGCGTCATACCAGGTGTAGAAGCCAATTGTACAGGCTTAGTTACACTGGAAGTGGTCTTCGGATCCCCGAATAACTTCCGAAGCGAGGAGTTAATCTTCGACATAGTTCCGTTTCGCAGCGGCTATCAGGCTCTGCTCGGACGCACCACGTTTGCAAAATTCAACGCGGTGCCGCACTACGCCTACCTAAAGCTCAAGATGTCAGGCCCTCGAGGAGTCATCACGGTCAACGAAAACACTGAACGCTCTCTCCGAACGGAGGAACATACAGCGGCTCTCGCGGTAGAAGTACAGTGCAGCCTCTTAAGGCAATTCTCGAGTCCGGCCGCTAAGCGACCGGACACGGCTAAACGAGCCTGGAGCAACCTACAACAAGACCACCTGGCATGTAACGAGCACGCGTAGCAGTGCGGCCCCAACCTCAGCCCCTGCAAAATTTCAAGACAGGTCCTTCACGTACACCATTACGCTCTGGAGATACCATGGGCATGGGGAAGGGGCACGACCACGACAGGCCCAGAATGCGGCTTAACCACACTAGGGGCTCCCAAGTGTGTCGTTCTTTTTTCTTTTTCTTTTTACACAGGACTCCGTTCATCAGAGGCCCTGTCCGGCAGCAGACCTGCCGAACTCACGATGCAACAGCCAGGAAAGGAGAAAGGCTACTACGAATACTCAGGTGGTCTCCACTATGAGAACTAAAACTGTTTTATACAACATCCCGCAGCCTACCCCTGGAGGGGGGCATGTTTAATAGTCCATCCCTTGCTTATCGCACTATTTGTATCGTTCTGCATTTACAGCAGTCTTTCTTGAATAAACAATGCAACCCCTTTTTACTTTCACTTGCATTTCTTTCTTATACATATGCTCATTTATGACATGTTGCATCCGTACACTTTGGTACGGCTAAATACACCAGGGGCTTATGTTTCCCGCATCATGGTGTGATAAGTCCGAACACTTTCACAAGTGCGGCACCCCGAACTTATAGCATTATATGCATCGGCTCCGAATCATGTTCTTGGGTCAATAGTTGGGTTTGCCCGGCTCCCATGTTTTGGTACCTTATGTTCCGTTGTATCGGCTAAGGTAGCACTGGGAGAACCACTGCGATTGCGCCCCAGTTGAGCTGGGTTAACGCCTCAGTGGAGAAAGCTAAAACTGACCGTCATGATGAGGCGAGAGCCGGTTGCTGTTCGAGAGGTTTTTTGCGAGTCCCTAAAGACTTATGCCGCTTAGAGCAAAGAGTCGGCTTTGTCCGGCCCAAGGCGTGGATAGCGCCCCGAATTCGGCCTCCCGAACACTAGGGGCTTCGCCGAAATTTAAAATTATAGAATTCTATGGCTAAGTGAGAGTGTTCAAGCATTATAAGTCCGGTTGCCTTGTTCGTTGTGTTGAGCGCCTCCCTAGATGGACCCAAAAATGGGAAAAAGAGTGCTTAAGTTTATCCCGAACACCCTAGCACTCGTGGCATGGGGGCTGAAGCCGACGACCTGCCATCTCTCAGATTTGATAAACAGCCGCACAGAAGGTAATATTTTAAATTAACAAGCGTTGCTTAGCGCATATGAACTAAGTTTTCAGCGCACAGGATAACAAAATGCGAGTCTACTCAAAAATTACATCTTTGGAGCACTCACCCGCAATAATGCGGGCACCCTTCAGGACAGTTTTATAATACATTTCGGGCGTACAATGCTCCTTGCCCTGCGGTGGCGCGTCCGTCACAAGCTTCTGGGCATCCATCTTGCCCCAGTGCACCTTTGCGCGGGCATGGGCCCGACGGGCACCTTCAATACAGGCGGAGTGCTTGATGACTTCCACCCATGGACACGCATCCACCAGCCGCCGCACCAGGCCGAAGTAGCACCCAGGCATGACCTCCTTAGGCCACAACCGAACTATGAGGCCCTTCATGGCCTGCTCGGCCACCCCGTGGAGCTCGACCAGCTGTTTCAGCTGGTCGCTAAGGGGCACCGGATGTCCGGCCTCAGCATACTGAGACCAGAAGACCTTCTCCGTCGAGCTCCCCTCCTCGGCCCTGTAGAACGCGGCAGCATCGGACACGCTGCGGGGCAGATCTGCGAACGCTCCTGGAGAGCTCCGAATTCGGGTAAGTGATAGGTAATTCACACTCACATGCTTACTTTGCATGAAAAATGTCTTACCCGCCGCTATTTTCTTCAACGCCTCGATTTCCTGGAGGGCCTTATGGGCTTCAGCCTTAGCGGCTTTGGCACGCTCAAGAGCCGTCGCAAGCTCGGACTCTCGGGTCTTCGAGTCACGCTCCAAACTCTCATGTTTTTCCATGAGAGCCTGGAGCTCTTGTTGTACCTCCGCCACCCGCGCCTCCTGCTTCTCCCGCTCGGCGTGCTCCGCGGCCGCATTGCGTTCGGACGCAGACACCGCCTCCTTCAGGGCCGCCACCTCATTCATGGCCCCTGCTATATCCACGTTATCCTTGTTATTTTTTCTTGCAACCAAATCCTTTTCTGTAAGGTACGATTTTAATACGGTGTTACTCACCTTCCTTGTCCTCGAGCTGCTTCTTGGCATGGCCGAGCTCGTTCTCGGACCGCTCGAGGCTTTCCTTCAAAGTATTGACCTCCGCAGTCAGTGCGGCAGAGGTCAGCAGCACAGCCTGCAATCCCATATTGACATATTTTTTATGACTCCTGCTTATATCTTTTTAGATCCTCAGTCCGACTTTTCTTTCCGAACACCGAACCGAGCATCAGGGGCTACTGTCTATGCGGTACTACTTTATATATATCAAAATTCTTACCTCAAAGCCTGTTAGAAGGCTGCTGCAGGCTTCGGTCAGCCCGCTCTTGGCGGCCTGAACCTTCTGAATCACCGCACTCATAACAATGCGGTGTTCCTCTTCGATGGAGGCGCCGTTGAGCGCCTCCAGCAAGCTATCCGGCGCCTCCGGTTGGACGGAGGCTGCCGGCGTCACGGTCTTGCCCTTCTTACGAAGGGGCCGCCGCCGGACTCCGGAGCCACTATGGGATCCGAGGCCGAGTCCGGTGCAAAGTTCGGGAGGTTGTCCTGCGACACCTCCAGGTCCTCCTCCTCCCGGTGGGTCCTTTCCCGGGATCCCACCTCGGTGTAGTCCGCATCAGGGGGGGTGGAGGCGGTCGGAAAAGAATCCATATCCGACGCACCTAAGGACCCGCTCGACGAAGCGGGAAGATCATCCTTGGGTGGACTGCAGGGTTGTATGCGGCATTAGAAAGACACTACGTGGCAAAAAGAAAAATCATGAAGTTATTCGGGAGTCCGGATACTTACGATCTCGCCAGGGGCTTGGCCCTTGGGGGCCAATCCTCATCGTCGTTGCCGGCGTTGGTAGAGCAGTCCGGGGGAGGAGTCCTTCCCTTCTTGGACCCTTCGGCCTCCCCTGTAGGGGAAGCCTTCCTTTTCTTCCCTTCCCCCGCCGGGGGAGAGGCTTTCTTCTTTTCCTCCTCGCCTTGGTGGGAGGAGTCTGCATCGGAGTCATCATCCGATAACACCTGAAAACGGGAACTCTTTCGAGTACCCGTGGCCTTCTTCTTGGCCTTCTTCTCCGGCACCACATGGGGTGCCGGAGCCAGCAGCCCCGTTAAGCGGGCGTCCGCTGGGTCCTCTGGTAATGGGGCCGGACAGATAGTCTGTTTAGCCTTCTCCAGCCAGTCCTGTCAAAGGAGAGGGAGTTTAGACCCCGCATAGAGTCAAACTATGGAAAACAAGCGTTCCGTAAAGGACAAAATCACTTACCTCGTCAGCCGGATGCTGCAAACTGAATCCGCGATCTTCGGTAGCGGATGCGGGAGCCTCGGCGCCCTTGAACAGCACCTTCCAGACATCTTCGTATGTAGTGTCGAAGAGCCCGCTCAAAGTCTGGTGCTGCGCCGGATCAAACTCCCACATGTTGAAGCCCCGCCGTTGGCACAGGAGAATCCGGCGGATGAGCATGACCTGGACCACGTTGACAAGCTTGAGCTTCTTGTCCACCAGCTTCTGGATGCAGGCTTGGAGTCCGGTCAGCTCCTCCAAATCACCCCGGATCTGGTCGCTCTCTTTCCAGGAGGTGAGCCGTGTGGGGATGTCAGATCTGAATTCGGGCGCCACCGCCCATCCAGGGTCACGCGGCTCGGTGATGTAGAACCACCCCGATTGCCCCCCCTTAATGGTTTCCACGAAAGTGCTCTCTAGCCAAGTAACGTGGGACATCCTGCCCACCATGGCGCCTCCGCACTCCGCTTGGCTGCCCTTCACAACCTTCGGCTTGACACTGAAGGTCTTGAGCCACAAGCCGAAGTGGGGCTGGATGCAGAGGAAGGCCTCACACACGACCATAAACACCGAGATGTTGAGGATGAAATTCGGGGCCAGATCGTGAAAATCCAGGCCGTAGTAGAACATGAGTCCCCGGACAAAGGGATGGAGAGGGAAGCCCAGTCCGCGGAGGAAATGGGGAAGAAATACTACCCTCTCATGGGGCCTGGGGGTGGGGATGAGCTCTCCCTCGTCGGGGAGCCGATGCGCGATATTGCTGGATAGATATTCGGCGCTGCGCAGCTTCTGGATGTGCTCCTCCGTAACGGAGGAGGCCATCCACCTGCCTCCCGCTCCGGACATAGTTGGAGAAGGTCGAGGTGAAATGTGCGGACTTGGGCGCTGGAGCTCGAAGTTCGCGGGGATGGACAAGCCAAGGAGGAAGAAGGCGCAGGTAAAAGGGTTGGATCTTTATCCCCTTATATGGGCGGACAAAAACATGTGTCCCCACCGGCCTGGTAAAACTCGCTTATCCCCCAAGCGCCGCAATTAATGGCGCGGTTGGGTTACCCACGTCCGTATTGATGGGAATCCCGGAATAAGGGGAACACAATCTCTGCTTCGACAAGACGTGCCAAGGAAACTGCTTCGCTAAACGCGCTGAGGTAGTACAATAAAAACGATTCAAGTAAAGGCTTGGTTGTGGTGTGACGTCACGCCACGAAATACATCAGCAGATTGAACTTGTGTAAATATTATTCTCTCTACGGTGGTATGTGGAATTTATTTTGCAGAGCCGGACACTATCCTGGTGTTCACAATCTTCTATAAATTATTCGGAGGAAGAACCCGCCTTGCAATGCCGAAGACAATATGTGCGCCGGACTCGTCGTCATTGAAGTCTGGTTCAGGGGCTACTGAGGGAGTCCTAGATTAGGGGGTGTCCGAATAGCCGAACTATCATCATCGGCCGGACTCCAAGACTATGAAGATACAAGATTGAAGACCTCGTCACGTGTCCGGATGGGACTTTCCTTAGCGTGGAAGGCAAGCTTGGCGATACGGATATGTAGATCTCCTACCATTGTAACCGACTCTGTGTAACCCTAGCCCTCTCCGGTGTCTATATAAACCGGACGGCTTTAGTCCATAGGACGAACAACAATCATACCATAGGCTAGCTTCTAGGGTTTAGCCTCCTTGATCTCGTGTTAGATCTACTCTTGTAACACACATCATCAATATTAATCAAGCAGGACGTAGGATTTTACCTCCATCAAGAGGGCCCGAACCTGGGTAAAACATCGTGTCCCTCGTCTCCTGTTACCATCCGCCTAGACGCATAGTTCGGGACCCCCTACCCGAGATCCGCCGGTTTTGACACCGACAAAGATCTTTATCGGTCAAACCGCATAACAACATACGTTGTTCCCTTTGTCATCGGTATGTTACTTGCCCAAGATTCGATCATCGGTATCATCGTACCTAGTTCAATCTCGTTACCGGCAAGTCTCTTTACTCGTTTCGTAATATTTCATCCCGCAACTAACTCATTAGTCACAATACTTGAAAGGCTTATAGTGATGAGTATTACTGAGAGGGCCCAGAGATACCTCTCTGAAACACGGAGTGACAAATCCTAATCTCGATCTATGCCAACCCAACAAACACCTTCGGAGACACCCATTTACGTTCTAACGTTTCGTAGCACACAAAGTGTTCCTTTGGTATCCGGGAGTTGCATAGTCTCATAGTCTGAGGAACTTGTATAAGTCATGAAGAAAGTAGTAGCAATGAAACTGACACAATTATAATGCTAAGCTAACGGATGGGTCATGTCCATCACATCATTCTCCTAATGATGTGATCCCGTTCATCAAATGACAGCACATGTCTATGGTTAGGAAACATAATCATCTTTGATTAACAAGTTAGTCAAGTAGAGGCATACTAGGGACTATATGTTTTGTCTATGTATTCACACATGTACTTAGTTTCCGGTTAATACAATTCTAGCATGAATAATAAACATTTATCATGAAATAAGGAAATAAATAATAACTTTATTATTGCCTCTAAGGCATATTTCCTTCATTTAGGAATATATAGATGCTTCAACGTAAAATTATACATAAACAATGAGCAAGTATTAATACTTACTTTAAACACACATAAAGCACTAGAAAGTACTCCCTCCGTCCAGAATTACTTGTCACATAAATGGATAGAAATGAATGTATCTACAACTAAAATACATCTAGATACATCCATTTCATCGACAACTATTTTTGTACGGAGGGAGTACTAACATAAGCCAAATAAATAACGGACAAGCTTATGTCTTGTCTCATAAGTAAAGATAGCATTTACGCGTTGTAGTTAATACTTCAAACTTTACCCATTTCAGGCCAGACGCAGATTTGGTGAACATGGTTTCACGCGCACCCCTTATGAATAGTAAATTAAAAAACATACCAGAAAAAAAATCAAAAAATCTGAATATTTTTTTGTAACATACATAGTCAACCGGTATACTCGCGCATGAAGTTTCACGAAGAAATCAGACCGATGGAAAACTGGGCCAAAATGTCAAAGTCAAAGCAATATTAAAAAAAACACTGTTTGATGAATAGTATGATCCTAATTGTATTTTCTTCACTAAGAATATTGTGATTGGTGTCAATACATCACGAAACTTTACACGTGAGTAGAATGGTCGACTAAGTTTCATACTCCGAAATTTCATAATTGTTTAAATTTTACCTAGTATTTTTCTGAATTTATTATTCATATGGGGGTGCGTGAAACCATGTTAATCTTTGTATTTTCGTCTCGGATATACATATTTAAAAAGTTGAACTATCTGGCTAGAAAAACGGATTATATTCTACACATTGTATAATAGCAATACCATACCCTATATTGTATTCTATCAATACCACTCAGGTTTGAACCGGATTGTGTTCAGATGTCAAAAGTCTCTTACCGTATCCTCTAAACACGGTTTCTATGAGTAGCAGCCTTGTGACCACTCGATCAGTTATGGGCTTGCGAGTGCATATCAGGTGACACGGGAGCTAAAATGCTGCCATGCTACAATGTGTTCTCGGCTATTGGATCTCACATCCAATGGTCAGCTCAGGAGTCCCAATATATTTTCAGAAGAGCCCTTCAGTAAGCCCATAATCATGCCCTAGTCCACATCCCCCAGGTGTTGACCGTTGGATGTGAGATCCAACAGCCGAGATCACATTGTAGCATGGGAGCATTTTAGCTCTTGTATCACCTGATATTTTTCCCATGGGCTTGCAGAGTCATTCAGCTTTCCTTCAGCTTTTTCTGGAATCAGTGGGACATAAATTCTTTACGGGCTTGCCATATGCATGCATTCACCTCTCGTCTCTTCCAGGATCTCAATCAATTATCTCATCAATCTGATTATGCATACGCGCACTAAATGCTTGCATGCATGCATGATTAAGTTGCTCCATAGACCATGATCATATAGTTGAGAGGAAGTACTTGATGGCTTGTACCGGCTGAATGGAAGAAGATTAAACTGGAGGATGGATCTGATTTTTGCAGCCATTTAAGTGCCTGGTTCCAAGATCTAGCCAGCAAGGACAAAGACAGCCATGAGGCCAGGCAACATCAGCATCAGCATCCATGCGTACGTGGTACTACCTCCGTCCTGGTTTACTGGTCTTCATTGTATTCTGTGCCAAATTTTGACTATAAATTTGACTCATAAAATGTTTATGCATGTCATCAAAAATTATATTATTGAAAACTATGTGCAAAAACAAATCCAATGATATAACTTTTGTTGACATGCATTAATATTTTGTTAGTTAAATCTTTAGTCAAAATTTGACACAAATTATAAAGGGATCAATAAACCAGAACGAAGGTAGTACGTTGCTTTTGATGAAGTGAAGCTAATCGCCCATCAAATGCATGGCATGGCGTGGCGGAGTGCATTCAATCGTTCGTCCGTCCATGGAGGATAGAGCTATCCACACATTGCCCATCCATCCATGCAGCTATATCTATGGCACCTAGTATAAGAAACAGAGTATTGGAAGAGGATATATTGCTCTCGGGTGGCACACACCCCTATACGAATATATCATTAAAAATATATATATAAGGAAATTTAAAAAAAACTGAATTTTTGGGATATGAAACATAGCTGTCTGTGGTAATGTCAGTAAAAAGACAAAAAAGACTTGTATGTGTAGAGAGAAAAATTTGGTTGTAACGTTTGTCGGACCGTAATTCATGCGCCGTAAATACCATGGGCACTCATTCCCCACAAAAATGAACATGGGTGGGCACCCAGGTTTCATATCCCAAAATTTCAGAATTTTTTAAATTTCTTGATATTTTTTAATGCTATTTTTATATAGGGGTGTGTGACACCCGGGTGCTCCAATGCATTTTCCACAGAATATCTATCTATGTATCTCCGCATCCAAGTCGCCTGCAGCATATGCACACGTACAGCAGGCCATGTTTGCATGTACTACATCAGTGAGTGCCATATGTAGCACCTGCCTGAACTGAATTTTCAAGAGATGAGTGGTGTGGCGTAAATGGTGGCATGCTGATTCCTGCAGGATGGGCATCAGCACAGCACATGCTTGGAGTGGAAGGCCGGTGCCCTCATGTACGCTCTTATAATTGCTCTGCCCTACCACATCCAAGTACTCATTGCATATGGAAGCTCCCAGGTTGGATAAGTTGTTTTCTTCCAAAGAAAAATGTTGCATGGGTTTGTGAATGAGAAAAAAAATTGAAATCTTAGCTTGTGAGGTCACCAGTCAAGGGCCTCTTTGATTCGAAGAATTTTCGAAGGAGTTTTGGAGCTAGGATTCTAATCCTTAAGAAGTTATTCCTATGTTGGTTGTTTAATTCGTGGCATTTTCTTCTTATGATTCATTTATACGTTTTTTCACAGGGAAATTTTACATTCACTCCAGGCTCTTCAAAAGATTCCTATGTTTTTCCGTTCCATGCTTTGAGGATCCTGTAAATGAAGCGAGAATGTTTTGCTGCCGTTGTCACTAGAACTCTGCGTTGTTTTGCTGTGAACTCAAGGAAGGAATAACAGCAGCCGGGACGAGTGGTCTGGTCATTGTCGATGCGAGAGGAGACGGAGTGGGGATCAATCAATTTAATGGCTCGTCGGAATTGTTGGGTGGAGCGAACAACAATCAGGCCACGCACGTTCTGCTCGGAGAGCGACCGGCGATGGCGCAAACTGGGCAAGATTACAAGGAGACGCACGCACACACGGCCATCAAGCAACAGCGACCGCATCTGACCTGTCATGGTCCCTTCTTTTTTTTTTTGGAAGGAAGGCCATCATGGCTAGCTTTATTGATTAATGCATAAAAATACATCGTCTACGAGCTTGCTCACCAGACAATCTGGAGGCTCGTCAGTCCAACTAGAAGAAAGTTTATTACAATAACTAAAGTTAGCTAGCACATGCGCCGCTTGATTTGCTGATCGAAAACAATGCTTAAAGTTGACCTTCCCAATCAAGGTAGAGATGTCCACACATTCCGCGAATATCGCTGCCGCCGCGTCCCACCAAGTACTCTGACCGGAGCAGCAGTTGATCACCGTTAGAGAGTCGGATTCCGCTTCAACTCGCTGGAACCCTAGGCTATTTGCCAAGTTCAGTCCGTCTCTCATCGCCATTGCCTCTGATGTCATTGCGTCCGCTGTATATGGGATAAACTTACATTGAGCTGCAAGGAAAATACCTCGTTCATCTCTAATAATTGCTGCCGTAGCTCCAACTCCTTGCTCTGCAAAAAAGGCCGCGTCCACATTAAGTTTGATGAACTTTGGGTCTAGCTTCAACCATCTTTCCTCTTCTGTCACAACTATGTTCGCCATGGCTCGTTGATAGTTGCTTGTAATTGCCAAGACCGACAAAGGCCATCTTACCATCGGCGGGCAACTCTCATTATGTGTTATAAGGCGGCGTGTCCACCAGAGATACCAACATCCCACCACTACGACCTGTTTAATCTCCAATGTCGGCATTAGAGGTAGTGGCTTTGATCAATAGACAAGATATACTGTCATGGTCCCTTCTTATTTGCAGTACTACTATGTTTGATCACGCTCTTTGTATACTACTCACCCCGTTTCTAAATATAAGCCCTTTTATATGTTGGATCCGTCTATGTTACATCTACATATGAGATAATATCTCACATCTAAGTATCAGCGTCACCTTATATTTTTTCATTGTTTGTTTGATTGTCAAAGCCCCAAACCTAAAACTAAAAACCAGGACGATCCATGTCCGCCTCGTTGGCCGACCTGTACATACATCTGGACGCTAGCTACCCGTACAAAACAATTGATCGCTAGCTTTTTCTAGGGAAAAAACTGATCGCTAGTGCTAACATCGATTTGTTACTTTTGCGTCTGATCGTTATACATTTACAAGTACGTCTCTCATCGCTAGCTTCTAGGCTACCAACAAATTTTAGTTTTGCCTTTTAGTTTTTGTGTTTTTCACTCTTATATTTTATAATTAATTTTCAGCAAGGAATAAAGTTTGATCAAAACATGTTGACGAATTTACTTAAAATTTTCAAATTATAAAAAATGTTAATGAATACAAAAAATGTTCTAATATATGGTGAACAATGCTTTATTACATGAAGATCATTTTCTGACTATACACTATTTTTTGCAATATACATTGAATATTGTTTAAACACGAACAATTGTAGAAAAATGAAAAAAATTACGAATTTTGAAACATTTATTGAAACTTGTGAATTTGTGAAACAAGAATCAGAAAAACGAAATGATATCTGCTTTTGAAAAATAAAAATGTAAGGAGAGGAAAACCAATGAAGAAAAAAATGAAAAAAATCATGAAGAAAATAAAACAAAAAAAAGAATCCTAGCTATTTGGGCCGGCTCATCTACAATTTGTTCGCTGTCAGGGGTGGACTTGCAACTGCGACAAAAAAGGTTGGAACCCCAGCAACAAGTTGAGGATGGACTCGCAATTGGGACTAAAAAAGGTCCGGCCCTAGTTGCGTGTTGAGTTTGGACTTGCAACTGGGACAAAAATGGTTGGGCCCCAGTAGCAAGTCGACGGTGAACTTGCAGTTGGGACAAGAAAAGGTCGATCCCTAGTTCCGAGTCGACAGTGGACTTGCAATTGGGACAAAGAAAAGGTCAGTCCCAGTTCCGAATCGATGGTGGACATGCAATTGGGTCTAAAAATCTCGGACCCCAGTTGCAAGTCGAAGGTGGACTTGCAACTCAGAAAAAAGGTTGGGCCCTAGTTGCGAGTCAAGGATGGACTTGCAACTCGAACAATAAGGGTTGGGCCCCAGTTGTGAGTCTAGGATGGACTTGCAACTCAGATAAAAAGGTTGGGTCTGAGTTGCGAGTCGAGGGTGGACTTACAACTTGGAAAAAAAAGGTTGAGCCCTAGTTGCGACTTGAGGGTGGACTTACAACTTCGACAAAAAAAGTTCTGACCCCATTTGTGAGTCGAGGGTGGACTTGCAACTCGGATAAAAAAAGTTGGGCACTAGTTACGAATCGAGGGTGAACTTCCAACTGGGACAAAGATGGTCAGACCCCAATTCCGAGTCAAGGGTGGACTTTTAATTAGGACAAAAAATTTTGGGACCCAGTTGCGAGTCAATAGTGTAATTGCAACCAGGAAAAAAAGGCCGTGCCCCAATTGTGACTCGAGGATGGACTTGCATCTAGGACAAAAATATGTCGAATCCCCAGTTGCGACTTGGGGCTGGACTTGCCACTGGGACAAAAAATGTCAGGTCCTAGTTACGAGTCATGGATGGGATTGCAACTAGGACAAAAAAAGTTGGACTCCAGTTGCGAGTCGAGGGTGGACTTGCAACTAGAAAAAAAAAGTCGAACCTCAGTTGTGAGCCGACATGGACTTGCAACTGGAGAAAAAAAGTCAGGTACCAGTTGCGAGTCAAGGAAATACTTGCAACTGGGACAAAAAAGGTCGAGCCCCAGTTGCGAGTTGAGGGCGGACTTGCAGCTGGGACAAAAAAAGATCATGCCCTAGGTGCGAGTCAAGGGTGGACCCCTAGTGGCAAGTCGAGGGTGGACTCGCAATGGGACTAAAAAAGGTCAAACCCAAGTTGCGAGTTGAGTTTTGTACTTGCAAAGGTTGGTCCCAAGTTGCGAGTCATAGGTGCACTTCCAACTGGGACAAGAAAAGGTCGAGCGAGCCCCAATTGTGAATCGATGGTGGACTTGCAACTGGGAGAAAGAATCGGGCCGAGTTGCGAATCCAGGGTGGACTTGCAATTGGAACAAAAAGTTCGGGCCACAGTTGCGAGTCGAGTGTGGACTTGCAACTCGGACAAAAAAGATTGGGCCCTAGTTGCGAGTCGAGGTGGACTTGTAACTCGGACAAAAAAGGTGAGCCTCAGTTGCGAGTCGAGGATGGACTTGCAACTCGGACAAAAAAGGTTGGGCCCCAGTTGCAAGTCGATGGTGGACTTGCAACTCGTAAAAAAAAAGTCTGGCCCCATTTATGAGTCGAGAGTGGGCTTACAACTCGGACAAAAAAGTTAGGCCTTAGTTACATATCGAGGGTGGACTTCCAACAAGGACAGAAAAGTCGGACACCCATTGCGAGTCGAGGGTGGACTTGAAATTAGGACAAAAAAATGTTGGGGCGGAATTGCGAGTCCAGAGTGAAATTGAAACGAAAAAAAGGGCCGACTCCAATTTGCGACACGAGGGTGGATTTGTAAATGGGACAAAAAAAGGTCGGACCTCAGTTGCAAGTTGAGGGTGGACTTGCAAGTGATACAAAAAAAATCATGTCACAATAACGAGTCGAGGGGGGATTGCAACTGGGACAAAAAAGGTCGTGTCCCAGTTGCGAGTCGAGGGTAGACTTGCAACTAGAAAAAATGTTGGGCCTCAGTTGCAAGTTGACGGTGGACTTGTAACTGGGACAAAAAAGGTCACGTCCCAGTTGCGAGTCAAGGGCGGACTTGCAACTAGTTAAAAAAGATCGGGCCCCAGTTGCGAGTTGAGGGTGGACTTGCAACTAGGATAAAAAAAAAGGTCGGGTCATAGTTACGAGTCGAGGGTGGACTTGCAACTGGGACAATGATGAACAACACAAGCCCTTGAAGTGAAAACAGTGATGTTAGTATGAAAGTATCCGGGTATTGATTTTTCTTCGATTAGATCACATGTAATGTCTCATGTACCGCTCTCGTATTCATTGTTGTCAAAAGATCATATATTAATTTGTGCTCACCTAGTCCTCTTTCAGAGACTAGAGGAAGAGAATATATGTGCCTTTAGTTGAACACATCTCTTCTCACCTATATATAACTAGAGATGTGAGCACGGTGAAAGAAAACATATTGTTAGAGAGAAATTTACAACCCACCAAGCATTTTCATGGTTTGTATTGCAAGATAAACCAAAGACATTCTACATAGGTTGGTTTAGAATAAATGTTGGGAATGAGCGGCGTTAGAAAATAGTCGGTCTTAGGATGCGGCTAACTTGTAATGCAAAAGCTCCATATCCAGGAATCCAGAATCAACTTGCGACATAAGCCAAGCATCTTCATTGCATAATCTGCGATACCTTACTACCATGTAGTCGATGTGGATCATCAAGGTTTTCACTGGTTGCGAGTGAAAGGTGACATCAAGGAAGATAATGGATGTTGTTATGCGCATCCATTGTGGATCCTTCTATGTTTCGCACTCAACATGCGCACACACATATCCTGCGTCATTTGTCTTTCACGTGGTGTATCAAACAGTTGTTTTTTGGCTAATTTCTATGTGCCTGATTCTTGTATGAAAAAATAGTAATACCTGGTCGCAAATTCTGATTACAAAAGTTGATCACCATGTGTGGATTCTGGACTCCTCTCCTCTCCATCTCCGACTCTTCCATCAATGAAGAATTTTTTCTCTATCATTCAAAAGAAAAAAAGAGAATTGTTGTATGTGGGTTCTCAATGAGAAATGAAACCTAGCTTGTGAGATCACCGGATACGGGCCCTCTTTGATTCAAATAACTTTTCAAGGGCGTTTTCGAGAATTTTAATCCTTGAGAAAAAATCCATGTTGGTAGTTTAAATTATATGATCATAAGGTACACGATTTTTTTGTCATTTGTGCTAGATTTCATAGGAATTTTTTCCCCACTTTACAATGCATGTGTAGAAAATAGTGCATTTTGTTATTCCCGTGTGTTAGAGTCCTGTTTAACATGAAGCAACAATGACTGCACATGTCCTGTCATGGTGCCTTCTTGCAGTACTCCTAATACGTTTGATTTGGGCCATGTTTTGATTCAAAGAAATAGTGCAGGGTATTTGAAGAATTTGAATCCATGGGAATTATTCTGTGTGGATCGTTTGATTCATAGAAATCCTTATAACCATGTTATTCCACTCTACCACGCAGTATTTGAAGAATTTGAATCCATGGGAATTCTCATGGCCTCTTTGGATCAAAGGAATTTCATAATTTTCTTACAGGATTTCATTATGTAGGAACTTTTCCTATACAATCATTTGAATCATAGGATCATGGTCACTAAATCCTTATAGAATCATTTGTACCTAGACTAATGCACACTTGGATCGTAGGAATTGTCCATAACTCTCCCTAAGGAATCATATTTACTCTATTTTGGAGAAAAGTTTCCATCCATTTAGGATCCATTTGGTTTAGAGGATTTTTGGGACGTGCAAGAATGTTTCAGTTAATAACATAACTAGTTTTGTCGTGAGGCAAGAAAGGTGAAGAACAACGCAAATCCTTTGCTCTAAGAATGCTTATTGGGATACTGCTTTTTCTTCGATTAAGATCACATGTGATGTCTCATGTAGTGCTCTCATATTCATTGTTGTCAGAAGATCATATATTAGTCTATGCTCACCTAGCTACTCCTCTTTCAAAGACAAGAAGGAGAGAATATATAAGACTTTATGCATTTATTTGTGCACATCTCTTTTCACCTATATGTAACTAGAGACGTGCGCACGATGCAAGCTAACATATAGTTAGAAAGTTACAACCAAGCAAGCATTCTCATGGCTTGCATTGCTAGAGAAACCAAATACCTTCTACATAGGTTGGTCTAGAATAATTATTGGGAATGAGTGGCATCGGAAATCAGTCTATTTGGATGTAGCTACATGTTAGTGCACCGGCCCCAACTCATGGAATCCATGATCAACTCACCCCATAAGCAATGCACACCCATAGTAATATGTGTGAGACCTTATTGCCATGGAGGCTTTGTGCATCATCTAGTTTTTCACTGGTTGCGGGTGGCGGCTGCCATCAAGAGAGGCCGTGGAGGCAGACCAGCGCATCCATTGTGTATCCTTCTATGTCTCGCACTCGACAATTCTGGCGATCGCTATTAGACAGAGTGCGCGCGTAAACATGTCCCACATCCTCTGATTATTCTATGCAACAACAGTAATATCCGGTCGCACGCTGTGACCACGTCAGTCGATCAACACGGTTGCTGTTGAGAGGCAAACACAGTACCATTCGTACACCAAAAAATCCTCTGGTTTTTGGGAGAGCTCGGCCGCAGACTTTATTTCCCAATTATTATTTGTATATAAACGATATGTCAATTATCTGAGAAAAATAGAGTCTTATTGATGTAAAAAAATGCAGCAGTTGATCAACACGTGTGGACTGTGGACTCTTCTCTTCTGGATATCAGACTCCTCCATCAAGAAAAAAGATGCAATTTTTCTTTCTCTCTCGACCCAAAAGGAAAAGGAGATTCGGTTTTTTTGTCCACTGCCAGAGACCACACACAAGAAGAAGGAAGGGAGGGAATCCAGGGAGGAAACCTGTTTCATCGAATAGTAGAGTAGAGTCCCGGCCCGGCCGGATTCACTGGAGAGTTTGCGTTCCGGCCGGTAGCCTGCCCGACCGCCTGCCTACTCCCCAACCAAACTGCTGCTACCGCTCCCCGCGGCCATAAATAACCTCCTCCCCTGCGCCCGCTCCTGCACGCCGCCCTCCTCCCTCCCTTCCGTCGCGCATCACCGGAACCAACCTCGCCATCGGCTAATCCGTCCAGGTCCAGGTGAGTTTGCCAAGATTCCTCTGCTTCTTCTTCTCCTTCTTCTTCTTCTTCTTCTTCTTGATTGAGGGCTCACATTCTGTTCCGCAGTTTTAGGAGTCGACCCAAGAACCAGATGGGCATCCTGTCCCTCATCACCGGGAAGCCGGGCGCCAGCGGGTTCGGCTCGGGCTCCACGGCGGAGCAGGTCACCGAGGACATCTGCGCCGCCGGCCTCACCGTCGTCGTCACAGGTACCCACCACAACCCCACCCCCACCCAACCGGCCGGGTTCCTCCCCTGCTCTTGCGCCGCCCGCCAGATCACCAATGGCGCTCGCAGTGCCGCCTGACATGTCCACCCTCATCTTCTTGGCCGTGTGATGGGGACACCACCTTTTGGGCGTTTCGTTTAGTCATACACTCATATACGGTGACGATCTCTTTCCTGTTTGGGCACACGCGCCCTGAATCTGACTGCTGGTTATGCGTCGCTGTCAGCACAAGAACAGCAGCGCTGCTACTATTATTAGCTATCATGTTCACATCAAATTAATTTGATCCCTAAAGCCTGCTTGGTGTGCTAACCGCGTACCAGTGAATCAAATTAGCTGGCTTTTTTCATGGTGCAGTGCTCAAACAGTCTCTGTGATGCTGTCGGTTAGATTCGTGTGCAACCTTCCTTTCTGAATATTTTCTACAGGGGGTTGCTCTGCTCTCGTCGTGTGCTCTGTGGACGAGCAGTTGGGAAGTGGGTTTACGACCGGGATTTTTTTGTTTGAGGGTAGTATGTACTGAAGTACTAAACTTCTGAACATGTGTTGTGACAACTGTTTTTTTGTGCACAACCACTAGTCTTTGTTCAGATTTATGCTCTGTTCTTAATCTGAACGGCAAGGACGCTGTTGCTTGTATTTCTCCAAACTCTTGATGTGAACAAGTTGGTTAAGTCCGCCTTTTTATGTGGAGAATGAGAGTATGCAGCCTGGATTTCTGGGTCCTGTCTTTCTGGGAACTGTTTTGTGTGGCCTTTAACGAATCCTGAATTGGCTGGTGTTATCTGCCAGTTCTCCTCTTCACTAGAACCAATCAAATATCTGAGATGAATATTTTGTTTTCACATGGTAAGCCACACCATGGATCCAAGCTTTCTCTTGATTTAAGTAGTAGTGCAGACAATTTCTGCACCTCCCACCCTGCTTGCCAGTATCATGGTGTGGCCAATTTTACAAATAGGGATTAGGAAGGAACCTAGTACTTTTGTTATTTTTATCTCTCTTTTATGTGCTTTAGTTTTTCGCAAGAGTGATTCTGTGCTGCAGTGACGAGGTCCTTTCAGTTAGATGGCAATCTTCTTCTATCCTTTTCATTGCACTACGGTTTTCAAGCTCCGACGCTTACTTGAACAGTACTCCCTCTGTAAACTAATATAAGAGCATTTAGATCACTACTAATCTAAACGCTCTTATATTAGTTTACGGAGGGAGTAGAAATTAGCAGAAACTGACTTTTTTTTCTAGTTGGTTGTTAGAAGACCACAGCAAGAGTGATTATATGCTGCAGTGACATGATCCTTTCAGTTAGATGACAATCTTCTTCACCCTTTTCATTGCAATACTATTTTGAAGCTCCAATGTTTAATTGAAAAGACAAAATTATCAAAAACTAATTAGTTAAACAATCCTGGTTGGTTGTTAGACTACTGCCGGAGTTATTATATGCTGCGGTGACAAGATCCTTTCAAGTTAGATGGCAATCTTCTTCTATTCTTTTCATCGCACTAGGATTTTGAAGCTCCTACGTTTACTTGAATAAGTCAAAATTATCAACATCTGTAAGGTTGGTTGTTAGACTACAGTTTTCACATTCATTGAGAACCAAGTCTGGTTATATTGATGGGAGCTTTTCTGGTATTGTTTTTACAACAACTTTTTCTAGATTTTTTTTACAACAATAATAAGTTCAGGACATAGGGAATTCTAACGGAATGCAAGAGCTTCCATTAGTATGTGTTAGAACAATTAGAGGAACCATTTTTGGTCGTGTCAATATTGCTTATTCATAAAGCATGGGTGTGGGTTATGCTTATGCACACTTGCGATAATTTGTTATGGGCATTTACTATTGCTGTCATTACATTGCAACCAAGCCTGTCATAGATTCAATCTTTTTGAGTTATCACACAGCCAATCCCTTTTTATAAGATGTTTCCAAGATCTATTCATGTTTTTTACTGAAAGCCGCAATTCTGATATCTTTCAGGAGGATCTAGTGGCATTGGTCTAGAGACCTCGAGAGTCTTTGCCCTGAGAGGAGCCCATGTCATCATTGCTGCGAGAAACACAGAGGCTGCATCAGAGGCAAAGAAGCGCATCATGAAGATACACCCAGTAGCCCGTATCGATGTTCTGAAGCTTGACCTTAGCTCCCTCAAGTCTGTCAGGGCCTTCGCTGACCAGTTCAACGCCATGAATCTTCCTCTAAACATCTTGATGTAATTCCTTCATCTCGTATCATTCCTTCTTTTCTTTGATATGTACATTGCTGTGTCACATTAAATTTCAGTTTAGGATAGCTGTATATCACTGCTAGCCTATTCCAGCACTGCCTACGCTTCACTGAATCAAGCTGTCTGAATTCTTTCTGTTCTGCAGAAATAATGCAGGTGTGATGTTCTGTCCTTTCCAACTGTCTGAAGACGAAGTGGAGATGCAGTTTGCCACAAATCATCTTGGTTAGTCTCTAACTGCCAGCAATACTTGAAATAGACAGAATCAATGGTGGATATCCTGATACTAATAGTTTTCCCTTTCACTCAAATGCTCAATCAGGTCACTTCCTACTGACCAACCTTCTCCTTGATAACATGAAAACCACTGCCAAGTCCACGGGTATTGAGGGTCGCATTGTGAACTTGTCATCAGTTGCCCACCTCCATACATATCCAAAGGGGATTCTGTTTGATCAGCTCAATGACAAGAAAATGTATGTGTTCTTATGGTTATTTACGAGAAAATCTACTATCGATTCAACTGCTGCTAATAATGTATTTTTTTATTGGCAGATACAATGATAAAATGGCCTATGGACAATCTAAGCTTGCAAACATACTGCACGCAAAAGAGCTCTCTAGGCGGCTCAAGGTATCATTTTTCTCCAACTTTTTGCTCTTTTCTCTTCATTTATTCGTTCATTCACAAGAGCAAACCTCGAAATACTAATTTCAGACCTTCATGAACTTCCTTCATATAATTCAAGTTGTAGAGACCTAGGTTCTAATACCCTTCTTATATTTATTTGTATTGTTATAAAACTGTTATCAGTTATCATCACCATAGTAACGCAGCGGTTTAGCCTTTTACGTACTAGCTTTCAATGAGCACAGTGATTTTTTAATTAGACCTATTGACCTAACTAGTAGCAATTAAATTCTCTACCACCAGCTACATGTTCCATTGTGATCTACGATAAATAATGTGTTAAACTGACACAGGAGGAAGGAGCCAACATCACAGTTAATTGCGTTCATCCTGGATTGATCATGACCAATTTGATGAGGCATTCCTTTGCTCTCATGAGTAAGCTCTCAAGCTTATTTTTCTTGTGAATGAATATGTTTCTTAAATGTCAAGTTTTTAATGTTCCCACGGCGTTGTAATATTTATTTTGTTTTCATTTGCAGAGGCAATTCAACTTGTCACCTACTTGTTCTGGAAGAATGTACCTCAGGTTCTTATCTATTCTTGGCTTTGACAGAATTCTCATTCAAATGCAGGCTTGCACAGGATGCAACTAATGAAGAAGAACCTTTATCGTTGTGTAATCTCTGATGACTATTTTATACTTAATCTAAAAGAATACTACTTTGTGGATTTCCAGGGAGCAGCAACCACTTGTTATGTAGGGCTCAACCCTCAGCTGAAGGGGGTGACAGGCAAATACTTTGCCGACTGCAACGAGGAGAAGACGAGCGCGCACGCGAAGAGTGACGTCTTGGCGAAGCAACTCTGGGAATTCAGCGAGGAGCTCATCAGATCCGTGAAATGAGAGCTCGGGAAAAGGCGTCTTTCTTTCGGGATGCTGTTGAGTTTATGGTACAGATGGTTGGTTAGCAAGTAGCAGCAGTACAAGCAGTAGCTACAAGTAGGAACCTGTCACTTGGCGAAGTGAACCAATATTGTTCACCAATAAATTTTCGTGCTTGTTTGGTGTCGTGGCTGTGGTCTAATCGTGTTCCTGTTAATATATTCGTGTCCAGTATATTTGTCGGGTCGTTTTGGATTGGATTAATGGATATAGTTAATCATCTCGCTTGCTTTCAGATTTGTGTTTTTCTTCTGAAACTTTTTCAGTGTCACATACTATATGCAGGCAGTTGCTGAAAAGTTCAGAAGAAATTTCTCTGCTTTGCTTTGTTGCCGCTGACAAATTTCAGAAACTCAAAGGCAGAGGCTGGTAAGTAAGGGTAAGTGGGTCGCCATTGCTGGGGCCACGGATGCTTCTTCTTCCTGAAGAGGGATGCTCCTCTGCTGATTCCTCTGCCCCTCTGCTGATACCAACCTGATGCAGTTCCCAGTACCCAAATGCTGGACATTACATGATGCTCCTCTGCTGATTCCTCTGCCCCTCTGCCCCTCTATAACACATTCTGCCAGTCAGACAGTTAGTTGCCATGATTCCGGTACGGTGGGAACGAGGAACGGGAACGGGGGACGAGAGTCTAAAGTGGAGACGCGATCCAATCAATTCCGGTACGATGAATCCGGTACAGTAACATGAAACGAGGGACCGAGGGAGTACTTATACATGGAACTGGCTGGGCTGCCAAACCTGAATCGATGATTCGGTTGCGGAAACTCCGAATCCGCATCGAATCTTACCGAATCGACCCTCGTCCCAGAATCTGATTCTGGGTCGATGAATCTGGATCTGAGGGACGGCCCACCATTTCCCGTTTCCGGCTACTTTGATCAGACAATGGAGTTTGCGCATTTCTGACGATAATACATTCAGATATTAGTAGTGCTAAAGCTAACTGAACATTCTGAGATTAGTCTAGTACTTCGCATCCATGCCACATGCCAGGGCTACATACAAAATACATTCAGATATTACTATTACTAGCATCCATCATGCCAAAGGTGCGCTACACACATCCAACAGGAGCATCGCCTAGCTAAACTGCATAGCTAGCGATCATGGCTGCTCTAGTCGCATGATCATTAAGAACCAGTGAACCACTACAAACCCCCAACTAATCCAACAGCACTACGACTACACTAGAGTCAAGTTCAAAGCCCACGTACAAGTTTTCGGACGCAAAAGTAGGAGTGCAGAACACCCGGGCCTCCTGCACATCAGTATTGGAGAGGCTCACCGGCGCTTCCTCTTGTGTGACTGCAGCTGTCTCAGGAGGAACTGGATGGCTTCCTCCAGCGTTGCTTTCCTGTCATTCTTATGGTTCCACAGCTCCGGTGCGGCGTAGCGTCCGCTCGGGTTGTACTCGTTCATCTCAAGTAGCGCCTTGGTCACTAAGCTGTAGATTTCCTCACCATGCTCCTCTTTTAAGCTGCAAAGCTTGTCATCCTCCTCCGAAAGAATTTCCTAAACCAAAGGAAAGAAGGTATGCGCCATCAGATGGAATCATATACATATTTGCAAGTTCATAAAAAGAACAAAATGTATGCAAAAGCAGAAGTAATTAGAATGTTATAGAATGCTATTATTCTCCAATAATAACAGAGCTAGCCGGAACAATAGTAGAGGCTGTACTGCCTACATACCGTCTCTTTACCATCAACCATAACTATCCTGAAAGGATGCCAGCCTGGTTTTGCGATTTCAGCCTGCCATTGTGAACAAAGAATAGCAGAGTGAACTTCTGCATCTTCTTGTGGTGCATTTTTGCTGCAAGCATTCGCAAATGCTTTCAGATCCAGCTCACCCATCCTTTTGACACCAATATGTGCCGCACCATTTGTGAAGTTCGGCAATTCCTGCAAAACATATTGCAGACAACAAGAATTAGTGATAGATATGATGATATATGTTTTGAAACTACGGGGAAAAAAAGTGTCAGCTGCTCACTTACATCTATCAGATTTTTCCGAGCACGTTGCAACTCATCATTGCTTTCTCGTTCCTTGGTAACCAGCGCCTGGACGAGTGACTGCATCTCCTCCATTTCACCATCTTGCTCGCCTGCTCTAGCGTTAAGCTGCTTGGATGTGGCTTCAATCATCTTGGATGCCGCATCTATCATCACCTTGGATGCCACATCTATCATCACCTTGGATGCTGCATCGATCTTCTCTAATGCCGCATCTAGCATTACCTTGGATGCTGCATTGATCTTCTCTACCGCCGCATCAATCTTCTCAGACATCACTTCAGAGCAAAGCTGCCGCTGGGGGTGTGACGCCGCTGGCTGCGGTGGTGCATCTACCAGTGGCGGCTCCAGTGCAATGCCGCTGGCTGGGGGCGTAATGCGGCAACGCTTTTGGCTCTCATTGACCGGAGATCGGATGCTTACTGCTTGCTGGGGGTGCGGTGCCGCTGGCTGCGGTGGTGCATCTACCAGTGGCGGCTCCGGTGCAATGCTGCTGGCTGCGGGCGCAATGCGGCAATGCTTTCGGCTCTCATTGACCGGAGATCGGATGCTT
>NC_041385.1:74557709-74563716 GCF_002162155.2 Triticum dicoccoides
TTTTTTTTTTGACTGATAGCACTAATGAATGTATTCATAGGACCAAGCAAGACAATCTTGTATGCATCTGTTATTGAGAAACCCATATTGGTTTATGTGGACTAGTCTCAAAATTACTTTCTGTAGTCTATTGGCTAGTAGCTTTGTGATTATTTTGAGAGTGCAATTGAGGAGGAAAATGGGTCTGAATTCAGCTGGAGAGGATGCAGACTCTGTCTTAGGGACCAATGTGATAAAAGTGTAGTTAATACTTTACAGGTTTACTGTCTCCTTGTGGAAATCTTCAATTTGTTTATAAAAATCCTCCTTAATTATCCCCCAACAAGCTTTGAGAAAGGCAACATTAAAACCATCAGGGCCAGGAGCTTTGTCAGCAAGCTTGTTTTTGATAGCCTCATCAATTTCCTCTCTACTAAATGGAGCTTCTAGCTCCTGAAGATTATCCTGGGGCAAATCAGATGCTGTAGGTGCAGAGGATTATGTGTGGTATCACTGGTTCCCATCCTATTTTTAAAGGCTCTATATAAGATAGATGCCTTTGCTTGGTGAGTGTCATGTTCCTCACCAGTTTCATCTTTGAGCATAGCAATACAGGTGTTCCTGAATTTGATGGTAGCCTAAGCTTGGAAATACTTAGTATTGGCCTCCCCCACCTTAATCTGCCTAATGGTGGCCCTTTGTTTCCAGTATAAACGTAGTTGTTTCAACATAGATTCCAGATGAGCTTTCAGTATAACTCTGCTATTTGATTCTACCAGTGTTAGTTCCCTTACATCCTCAATATAGTCATAGCAGAGGATCATGAAGTTGGTGTTCTCAATGATTTTCTTCAGATCAGAAGTGTTCCTGGCCCAGATCCTTAACCCTTTCCTCAATCTCTTAAATTTAGTGGCTATGGTTTTTTGCACTATCCAGATGTGGTAGTTCTTGACTCCAAATTCTTTGAACCACCTCTTGAAAATCAGAATGTTCCAGCCAGAAGTTTTCAAATCTGAAAATATTAGCTCTAGGAATGGATGTACCAATTGTTATCATGATAGACCCATGATCAGAAGTGGTCTTAGCAAGGGGGAATGCCATAGTGGATGGAAAGCTTAGTGTCCAGGATTCTGAAGTGAAACACCAATCTAGCTTTTCTAGAAGAGGGGCATCCTGCATGTTACTCCAAGTATATTTCCTCCCTTTCAGTGGAATCTCAATAAGAGCCTGATTACTAATTGCTTCATCAAAGGCCAACATGTCTGTGATGTTGCCCTCCTCTCTGTTCCTGTTGTGAGGATACCTGATATAGTTAAAGTCTCCAAGCACCATCCAATTGGTACCATCCTAAATTTGCACATTTTTAACCATTCAATAAGGTTTCTTCTATCATTGTGTTGACAAGGACCATATATGTTAGATAGAAGCCATGAATCTCCATTGGGATTGGATGTGAAAGTGATAGATATGGAGTAATCATTAGAATGGGTCAATTGGCCATGAAAGATTTGATCATTCCAAGAAAAAATGAGTCCACCTGATGCACCAATAGAAGGCATGAATGCAAATTTATTGATTCTTCTGGGACATAAATTTTTAATGTACCCACTATCAAAATGTTCTTTCTTAGTCTCATGTAAACACAGAATGGCACATTGCGATTCTGCAATTTTATTTCTGATAGCAAAACACTTATATGGGTCATTGATCCCCCTAATGTTCCAATTCAAGATTGTCCACTCCCTAGCCATCATAGAAATGAAATGTTGCAAGCTTGCTAGCCCTGCTCTGTCTTAAATCAGTACCCGGATGAAAGGAAAATATACTGCAAAGCTCTTTGTCAGGTAGAGGCTGATGAGAGAGGTGCTTAGGAGCAGATAACACTTGAAGAGCAATAGTTCTACATAGCTTGGTGACAAAGAGATAAAAGACCACAGACTCTGCAATTACATATCCACTGGTACACATGACAGACAAGTTCAACTTGACCCAAATGAACATAAAGGTGAACTGCCTTACAACCAAAATTCCGGTCTGCTACCAGGCATTGTCTACTTATTTGCTCTGCTCCTTGGAGGTCTTGGAGTTCTCCTTGCTTGTCTGAGTGGCTTTGGGGCCACCCCTTGTTGTAGGAATACTCTTGTGCTTCTTGTGCTTGCTGGTAAGTAGCTCCTCCGAGGTGTCCTTGTCAGAAACCTTACAGAAAGAAGTATTAAGACTTTTAGCTACTTTGGCAGGTATTGGTGGTGGAAGAGCATGACAAGCAAGGCAATTTCTGTCAAAACATATATTCTTTTTATAGCCCTTGGTAAGTTTTTGGATTCTGCAACTTCTTCTTACCTCAGTTTCAACCAGAGGAAGCTTATCCTTTCTCTTTTTGTTGTTGTGTAGGGCTGAGGTAGTGGATGCTAATGCTGAGGCCTTGGAAGCTGAGATTAATGGAGAAGTGACTTCTTGTTCTTGTGACTCCTGCTCAAACAATGAATCAAATGATAGAGGTGTTTCAGTGTATGGGAAGACTTCAGGTATTGAAAATGGGATAGTAATGCTGCTATTTGATCCTTGTGTGATGATCTCCCAGATGTTAGACTTAATACAAAAAAAATTACCCATTCAAAATTATCTAGTGAGAGTAAGGTAACTGACAAGAAGTTGGCTCAATCTATAGGTACATGAATAACATTCTTGTCTCCTTCTTTTCCTAGATGCTCAGTCATCTGGTCTCGTTCTACTACCACAGCAGTGATCACTGGATCCTCTTCATTGTTGCTGATAAGCACCATCCCTGCATGAATGGTGTGTCTTTCATGAATGGTGAGCCTGGAATAGTCCGCACGTGAGGCGTCGAAGGCAACGAGGGCGGCCAAGCTCAAGCGGAAGAAGGTTCATATCGTACGGAGGATGAAGGGCTACATCATCCTCTCCTCTTCCTCCGACGGCTCCGATGATCCTCCTTCTCCGACGACACTTGTTTTGTAGGGCTCAACCCTCAGATGAAGGGTATGTCAGGCAAATAGTTTGCCGACTGCAATGAGGAGAAGAAGAGTGCGCACGCGAAGAGTGACGTCTTGGCGAAGCAACTATGGGAGTTCAGCGAGGAGCTCATCAGATCCGCAAAATGAGTACTCAGAATAGGCGTCTTTTGCGATGATGTCGAACTCATGGTACAGATGGTTGGTTAGTGTGTAGCAGCAGCACAAGCAGTAGCTACAACCTACAAGTAGGAACGTGTCACTTGGTGAAGTGAACCAATATTGTTCAAGAATAAAAATTCCATCCTTGTTTAGGGTCGTGGCTATGATCGAATCGTGGTCTTGTTAATACCCCTTCCGTCTAGCACCACATTCATTTGAGGGGCAAGCTTTTTTGGATAGAGGGAGTATATTCGTGTCTAGTATATTTGTGTCGTTGGGGCTGGATTGATGAATCTAGTTGATCATCTTGCTTGCTTTCAGACTTGTCTTTTTACTGAAACTTTTTACTGTCACATATACGTACTATTTACAGATGGTTGCTGAAAAGTTCAGAAGAACTTCCTCTGCTTTGCTTTGTTACGGCTGACAAAATTTAGAAGCTAGAAACTACATCTTGACTAATGTAGCTATCATAGCCTATAGTTGCCACGCCTCAGCGCTCTCCTCGTCCTCCACCCACACGCAGACAAAAGTGGTGAACCCGACAACGCTGGTGACGATCACGATGGCGAACACCAGCGGGACGAACACATCGAGGACTGTCCGGCTGAAGAGGCCAGCAGGCATGCGGCCCATCGAGCGGCAGCTCGATGCTGCCTCCAGTGAAATTTTTGAAATGTGCGATGGGCTTTAGGCACATCTAACAATTTCTGAAAATCTCTAAGGGCCCACATGGGTTTATTGGCACTAGGTGTAGTGGAAAGTAATTGCTCAAAAAAAAGGTGTAGTGAGAAGTTTAGTCCCACCCCAGAAGTTGGAGAGGAGTTGGACCTCCTTATAAGTGTTTCTCTTCTACATGCTATCGGAGCTTGAGAAGAGAAGAGGCCCTCACGCACTCCTCCTCCGTTGCCCGCCCCGGCACGGCACGACACGCGTGGCACGGCGTGGGTTGCGCCGTCTTCATCATCACCATGTCACAGTCCGACGCCGACTGTCGCACTCCTCTACGCTTGTGTCGTGTTCATCATCACAATTTTTCGGCAAGTGGCTTTGCCGCTGCACTAAAACCGGATAAGTTTACCGGTACGTACTTTAAGCATTAGCAGACTAAGACCACTTTGGGTCGCCAGTGTCTCCACGTGAACGATTGCTCATGAACATGTCTGTGTCTCCACGGGAACGATTGCTCATGAACAGGAGAAGGTGTTCAGGGAGGCCACCGTCGTATTTCTCAGAGCATTTCTTAGTGGATCGGAGATAAATTGGTCGACGCATATTTACATGTGCATGTCGCCAAGGACTTGTGGGAGGCGCTCAAATCTAAGTTCGGAGCCACCGATGCCAGGAGAGAGATGTATATTATAGAGCAGTTCCACGATTACAAGATGGTTGAGAACCATCCTATATTGGAGCAGGCTCATGAGATAATATGCATTGTTAAGGAGCTTGAACTTCTTAAGTGCGATTTACCAGGCAAGTTTTTCACAGTTGCATAATCGCTAAGCTCCCTAATTCTTGGAGGAACTTTGACAACACTCTAAAACATCAGAGGCATGAATTCTCAGTGGAGGATGTCAATGGCCATCTGAGTGTTGAGCAGAATTCGAGGGCAAAGGACTCTTATGGAAAAGGGGCCGAAGGGACTTCTGTCGCCAACATGGTGAACTAGAGGAACTTCAACTCCCACAAGCCCAAGGGTCCAACACAATACCGACTTTAAGAAGAAGGGTAAGAAGGCGTTCAAGAAGAACAAGAAGAATGAGGGTTGCTTTACTTGTGGTTCGGTTGAACATTGGGCCAACAAGTGTCCAAACAAGTTTAAGAAATCAGGACATGACTCCAAGTCTGTCAACATGATTATGGGCAACAATGAGAATGGTGCATCTGGGTACGGTAATTTATTTACTGTTTTTCAGTGTTTCAGCCCACCGATTGGTGGGTGGACACATGTGCAGGTGTTCATGTGTGTGCTGACATTTTATTGTTCACTTCTTACCAGGTCACAGGCCACGGGTCCGTGTTGATGGGGAATGTCGCGAGTGCTTCTGTTCATGGTGTTGGCACGGTCGATCTGATGTTTACTATGGGAAAGATCATGTAGCTGAAGAACGTGCAACATGTCCTCGCCATCAAGAAGAACCTCGTTAGTGGCTCCCTTCTATGTAGAGAAGGGTTTAAGTTGGTCTTCTAGTCTAATAAATTAGTTGTTACTAAATATGGACTATTTGTTGAAAAAGGTTATGAGAGCGGAGGTATGTTCCACCTTTCCCTCACATATTTTTGTAATAAAGTCGTGAACCATATTCATTCGGGTGTTAATGAATCTAAGGTTTGGCATTCACGTCTTTGTCACATTAGTTTCGGTGTTATGACGCGGCTAGCTAAGTTGGATTTAATCCCGAGTTTCACTTTATACAAAGGTTCTAAGTGCCTTTGATGTGTGCAAGCTAAGCAACCTCGCAAGCCTCACAAGGCTGCGGAGGAGAGACACTTGGCACCATTAGAACTCATACATTCTGATCTTTGTTAGATGAATGTTGTGTTGACTAAAGGTGGAAAGAAATACTTCATGACATTGATAGATGATTCCACTAGATATTGCTATGTGTATCTGTTAAATACTAAAGATAAGGCTCTACACTACTTTAAAATCTATAAGGAAAAAGTTGATAATCAACTTGAAAGGAAAATTAAATGATCCAATCAGATCGTGGTGGAGAGTACTTCTTGAGTGAGTTTGATTTTTTGTGCGAAACACGGCATTATTCATGAGAGGACGCCTCCATATTCACCCCAGTCAAACAGGGTTGCCGAGCGAAAAAAACGTACTCTAACTGATTTGGTTAATGCCATGTTAGATACATCGAGTTTATCCAAGGCATTGGGGGGGGGGG
>NC_041385.1:74563823-74605770 GCF_002162155.2 Triticum dicoccoides
GGGGGGGGGGGCTATATTGATGACATGTCATGTCCTGAATAAAGTTCCGACAAAGGATAATGAGGTCGCTCCCTATGAGAAATGGACGAAGAGAAGGACAACACTCTCGTACTTGCGTACTTGGGGATGTTTGACGAAAGTCAATGTGCCTACACTGGTACGCGCCGGTGCTATACAAACGATTTTTAATCACTTTCTACGATGGCATTTGGAACCGTCACCTAGTGAGTGTGGGCAATAGGGGGGGGGGTCCTTCCCACACGACCCTGAAACCGTCGGGGATATTGTCGGTGTCAAAACCGGCAGATCTCGGGTAGGGGGTCCCAAACTGTGCGTCTAAGACTAATGGTAACAGGAGGCTGGGGACACGATGTTTACCCAGGTTCGGGCCCTCTCGATGGAGGTAATACCCTACTTCCTGCTTGATTGATCTTGATGATATGAGTATTACAAGAGTTGATCTACCACGAGATCATAGAGGCTGAACCCTAGAGGCTAGCCTATGATTATGATTGTTGTTGTCCTACGGACTAAACCCTCCGGTTTATATAGACACTGGAGGGGGCTAGGGTTACACAGAGTCGGTTACAGAGAAGGAGATCTACATATCTGGATTGCCAAGTTTGCCTTCCACACAAAGGAGAGTCCCACCCGGACATGGGACGGAGTCTTCAATATTGTATCTTCATAGTCCAACAGTCCGACCAAAGTATATAGCCCGGCTGTCCGGAGACCCCCTAATCCAGGACTCCCTCAGTAGCCCCTGAACCAGGCTTCAATGACGATGAGTCTGGCGCGTAGATTGTTTTCGGCATTGCAAGGTGGGTTCCTTCTCCGAATACTCCATAGAAGATCTTGAATATGAGGATCGTGTCCGGCTCTGCAAAATAATTTCCACACAACACCGTAGAGAGCAGAATATTCCACAAATCTAATCTGCTGACAACTTTTCATAGCGTGACATCACGCCGCGGCCTGGTTATTTATGAACTGTTTTTCCTAGCCCGCCACTACACGTATTGCGAGGCGGTTTTATTGGCACGTCGAAGCAGAGATCATGTTCCCCTTATCATGGGATTTTCATCAATACAGGTGTGGGTAACCCAACCGCGCCTGTTAGTATGGCTCCTCGATTTTAGGCGAGTTCCAAACGGTCACGCGGAGGACGCTTTATATTCACCCGCTTTATAAAGGGACCAAGGCTGTCCCTTTCTTCCCATGCTCGATCGTTTCCCCACCTCGAGTTCCAACACCCAAAGCTCAGGCTTAAGCGCTTCAGACCTTCAATCATGTCCGGATCCAACCTTCAAGGTCGGTGGATGGCCTCCTCTGTCACAGAGGAGGACATCAAGAAGCTCAGGGAGGCCAGGTATCTGACCGCTAAAATCCCGCACAGGCTGCCTGCTCAATGGCAGGTCATCCATACTCCTGAATCCAACGAGAGTGTCATATTCGTCTCCCACTTCCTCCAAGGGCTTGGCTTTAGTCCTGATCCTTCTGTAAGAGGACTCATGTTTTATTATGGGCTAGATTTCCACGATCTAGCTCTAGATGCCATCCTTCACATCTCGTCGTTTATCGTCGTGTGTGAAGCCTTCCTCTGCATTACCCCACACTTCAGCTTGTGGCTCAAGACCTTCGATGTGAAGCCGAAGATGATTGACGGGCGACACGCGGAGTGCAGAGGTGCTATAATAAGAAAAGGTGACGGGGCCCTATGGCCAAAGGGTTCCTTCCCGGAGGTGTCCGACCTATGGAAACGGGAGTGGTTTTACATCACAGCGCCCCGATGTACAAAGTGGGCGGTCGCCCTAGCCTTCCGCCTCAACTGGCGCCATGGGTCAACAAAGGGCTGGACTGGGGGCCAGTGAATGATGTGCTGACATTACAAAGCCGTATTCGAGATCTTCTCAAGGGGGATGTCAGCCTCGTCAAAATAATTCAAGTAATGCTAGTCCGTCGAGTCCTGCCATGCAAACGTCAACCTCTCTGGATGTGGGAGTTCAACCTAGAAGGATCGCAAACTATTCAACACTTCTTCGGCATGATGCTCGAAGGGATGTATCGGTTATTCTTCAGATCACGAATAAAGTGTCCGGACACCACCGAGGATGTGGGCCTGAACTGCAATCGTCCGGATACCCAAGTAAGTAACTCCACAACCGAAGACACTGTTTATGTTTGTCATAACATTATTCTAAAAACTACCATCGGCCAGGATTGGCTAAGAAAGGCAGAGAGGATCAGGTGTTCGGCCCCTCTTCCCGAAGGCTCGCCGGACCCCGTGCTAACCAGGATGCTTGAGTGCGCACCTTATCAAGTGCCATCAGGAGAAGATGAAGGGAGGCATAGAGAAGCCGAGAGCGGGCTTCATACATTATACATCCAGACCGGGGGAATTGATGTCTCCAGGAAGGAGGATAATCGGGGAGGTGAATCGAAAATCGCCTCCCCCCATGGGAAGAAAAGGGCCGCCTCCGAAGACTTGGAAGCGGAGGTTTCCACACGAGGGAAATAAACCTTCGCTAGGGGGCCCTGCCGCAGAGGGTGTCCTCACCACACAATGCCCGCAAGGGGGCCAGCCCTCCACCGAGCTGTAAGTGAATCAAAAGTACTTTGGTAAATATATCCCGCTTCATCTCTGAGAATAATAACCAAGACATATATCTCATAGTCTGGCTCGTAGCCCTTCTCAGCAGAGTTCGTCTTCGGGGGATTTTCTTTCGGAGATGATGGAGAGCGAAACGCCTCCTCCTGTCTCCCCGCCTCATGGGGCGGATGACCCCGAGGTGTCGTCACGGAGGATTTCTCCTGATCCGCCAAGGTCGAAAGGTAAGTCTTCGGCTACCCAAAGTCCGGAGTATTCGGCCCCTAAGGAGAGCCACAAAAAGAGTCCAGGATTGTCCAGTGCACGACCGGACATGCTGACGGGTCTTCTGGAGCAAGCGGCTATCTCAGAGGTGCATCGTACCTTAATGGGTACGGTGGTTGAGAGGATTTCATCCGCCAAAAGCGGGTTGAATGAAGGTTTTACGTGCCTGCTAAGAGGCTTTGAGGTACACAAAGTAATATATGTATTTTTGACGGTACCGCACGCGCTAGGAGTGCTATGTGTAGATAGTAGCCCCTGAGACTCTGGTTGTCGTCCAAAGGCGGCAATCAGAGGATCATAGTCCCAGGTAATGATCGCGCTGCTTTCATGTGCAGGCGGTTGAGGGTCCGGCGGCTGACCGTACTATTGATTTTGCCGAACTGAGGCGACAGCTTGACGTGGCGGATGCCAACATCGCGCTTGTGAACAAGCGCATTGACGAGGCACATGGTATGTTTTTTCGAATTGTCAGCAAATATTAAGAGGAGCTCGATGCTAGTATCTATAATATGATGTGACCACAGATGGAGCTGTGCCATGGAGACCCTTTGGGCGGAACTTGCCCAAGCCAAGGATCAAGCCAGGAGAAGTAATGCGGCCGCCCTAAAGGCGGCCGAGGAGTTAAGAGCCGAACAGGCTGCTCATCGCCAGAGCGAAGATAAAATAGCCAAGATGGATGTTGAGCTGAGGGATGCCGCCGACCGATATGAGCTCCTTGAAAAGGAAAACCAAGTGAAAGCGGCTGACATGAAGAAGGCCTTGGAAGTAGCCAAGGAAACTCACTCTGAGATCAGAGCAGCAAGGGAGGAGCTTCGTCAAGCCGGAGATATCACGGCTGGGAAGCCCTTTCTATTGCTGACGAAGTTCGGAGATCCGAAGTATGCCCCTCTGGATCAATTATGGAGTGCTGAGGACGCGTACTTGGACTTGGCCAAGAGTGCTGCTGATGCGACTGAATACTTCAAAGATCAGAAAGATCATGTGGTGGAACAGTTGTTCTGGTCGCAGTTCAGTGCTCCAAAGCGTCTGCTGCTATTAAACGAACAAATGGCCAAGTGGGCCGAGCTCCACAGGTTATCCGGGCTTGCCATGAGGTCTGTCGTGGATCAACTTTGGCCGAAGGGACCAAGGTCGGACAATTATTTTGGCTTGGTGCAACGATTCCTTTGTGTTGTGCCACATATCGACGCTGTAAAGAGGTCGGCGTGCATAGAGGGTGCGCGGATGGCTCTTGCCCATGTTAAAACATATTGGGCAGGGATGGAGGCCACTGCTATTGCAACCCGGGGTCCGGCCGAAGGCCAGGACCCGACCGAGCACTATTTCGAGGAAGTCTTAGAAGGCGCCCACTAAATAGAGGCTCAGTGCTCGAAGAGTACCATGTTCGAGTGACATGTATCTGAATTGTAAAAACAATGCTATTTTGATTATAAAGGCTGTGTTTATACTTTTGCCCAAAAGTATTATAGTGCCTCCTGTGCAGCCGTTTATGTATGTATATAACCTGAAAGTTTGTAGTCATCGGCTTCAGCCCCCACGCATATAATGCGGGGGTGTTTGAGAAAGTGCGTAATCACACTTGATCCAACGTCTTGGTCCCTTAAGGAGGTGATAGCACGGTGAACCAGGCAATCGGACTATATAGCTTTAACACTTTCACTTAGCCATAGGAGTTAGACAGCGGGGCTACTATATAGCCCATGGTACTTCCGCATTCATCCGAATACGTTGCACGAACGTACATGACCGGGGAACCGGTCCTTCGTTAATGCGGAGGAATCGCGAAGATTCCGCTGAGTCATCGAGTGGTTAACTGCTACGTCTTGAGCTTGCGTTGGTTTTCCTTGAAGAGGAAAGGGTGATGCAACAAAGTAGCGTAAGTATTTCCCTCAGTTTTTGAGAACCAAGGTATCAATCCAGTAGGAGGCTCCTCACAAGTCCCACGAACCTACACAAACAAATAAAGAACTCGCAACCAACGTGATAAAGGGGTTGTCAATCCCTTCACGGCCACTTGCGAAAGTGACATCCGATAGAGATAATATGATAAGATAAATATTTTTTGGTATTTTGTGATATAAATTGGAAAAGTAAAGATGCAAATAAAACTAGACTGAAAGCGTATATGATAAAAGATAGACCCCGGGGCCATAGGTTTCACTAGAGGCTTCTCTCAAGATAGCATAAGTATTACAGTGGGTGAACAAATTACTGTCGAGCAATTGATAGAAAGGAGAATAATTATGAGATTATCTAGGCATGATCATGTATATAGGCATCATGTCCATGACAAGTAGACCGACTCCTTCCTGCATCTACTACTATTACTCCACACATCGACCACTATCCAGCATGCATCTAGAGTATTAAGTTCATAAGAACAGAGTAACGCATTAAGAAAGATGACATGATGTAGAGGGATAAACTCATGCAATATGATATAAATCTCATCTTTTTATCCTCGATGGCAACAATACAATACGTGCCTGGCTGCCCCTGCTGTCACTGGGAAAGGACACCTCAAGATTGAACCCAAAGCTAAGCACTTCTCCCATGGCAAGAAAGATCAATCTAGTAGGCCAAACCAAACCGATAATTCGAAGAGACTCGCAAAGATAACTCAATCACACATAAAGAATTCAGAGGAGATTCAAATATTTCTCATAGATAAACTTGATCATAAACCCACAATTCATCGGATCTCGACAAACACACCGCAAAAAGAGTTACATCGAATAGATCTCCACAAGAGAGGGGGAGAACATGGTATTGAGATCCAAAAGGAGAGAAGAAGCCAACTAGCTAATAACTATGGACCCAAAGGTTTGTGGTAAACTACTCACAACTCATCGGAAGGGCTATGGTGTTGATGTAGAAGCCCTCGATGGTGGATTCCCCCTCCGGCAGAGTGCCGGCGATGGCTCCAAGATGGGATCTCGCAGATACAGAAGGTTACGATGGCGAAAATATTTCTTCGGTGGCTCCTTTGATGGTTTCGGGGTATATTGGTATATATAGGAGGAAGAAGTACGTCGGTGGATGCCCGAGGGGCCCACGAGACAGGGGGGCGCACCCTATAGGGGGGGGGGCCCTCCACCCTTGTGGCTTCCTCGATTGTTTCTTGACTTGCACTCCAAGTCCTCTGGATCACGTTTGTTCCAAAAATCACGCTCCCGAAGGTTTCATTCCGTTTGGACTCCGTTTGATATTCCTTTTCTTCGATATACTGAAATAGGCAAAAAAACATCAATACGGGCTAGGCCTCCGGTTAGTAGGTTAGTCCCAGAAATGATATAGAAGTGTAAAGTAAAGCCCATAAACATCCAAAATAGGTAATATAATAGCATGGAACAATCAAAAATTATAGATACGTTGGAGACGTATCAAGCATCCCCAAGCTTAATTCCTGCTCGTCCTCAAGTAGGTAAATGATAAAAACAGAATTTTTGATGTGGAATGCTACCTAGCATAATTCAATGTATTTCTCTTTATTGTGGCATGAATGTTCAGATCCAAATGATTCAAAATAAAAGTTCATATTGACATAAGAAATAGTAATACTTCAAGCATACTAATAAAGCAATGATGTCTTCTCAAAATAACATGGCTAAACAAAGTTATGCCTACAAAATCATATAGTCTGGCTGTTGCTCTATCTTCATCACACAAAGTATTTAATCATGCACAACCCTGATGACAAGCCAAGCAATTGTTTCATACTTTAGTAATCTCAAACTTTTTCAATTTTCCACGCAATACATGTGCATGAGCCATGGACATAGCACTATATGTGGAATAGAAGGGTGGTTGTGGAGAAGACAAAAAGGAGAAGATAGTCTCACATCAACTAGGCGTATCAACGGGCTATGGAGATGCCCATTAATAGATATCAATGTGAGTGAGTAGGGATTGCCATGCAACGGATGCACTAGAGCTATAAATGTATGAAAGCTCAATAAATGAAACTAAGTGGGTGTGCATCCAACTTGCTTGCTCACGAAGACCTAGGGCATTTTGAGGAAGCCCATCATTGGAATTTACAAGCCAAGTTCTATAATGAAAAATTCCCACTAGTATATGAAAGTGACAACATAAGAGACTCTCTATCATGAAGACCATGGTGCTATTTTGAAGCACAAGTGTGGAAAAAGAGATAGTAGCATTGTCCCTTCTCTCTTTTTCTCTCATTATTATTTTTTTCTTTTTCTTTTTTTCTTTTTTTTCTTTTTCTTTTTTCTTTCCATTTTTTTTTTCTTTTTGGTGGGCTTCTTTGGCCTCCTTTTTTTCATGGGCTTCTTTGGCCTCTTTTATTTTTATAAAGTCCGAAGTCTCATCCTGACTTATGGGGGAATCATAGTCTTCATCATCCTTTCCTCACTGGGACAATACTCTAATAATGAAGATCATCACACTTTTATTTATCTGCAACTCATGATTACAACTCGATACTTAGAACAAGATATGACTCTATATAGATGCCTCCGGCGGTGTACCGTGATATGCAATGAATCAAGAGTGACATGTATGAAAAATTATGAGGTGGCCTTGCCACAAATACGATGTCAACTACATGATCATGCAAAGAGCAATATGACAATGATGATATGTGTCATAATAAACGGAAAGGTGGAAAGTTGCATGGCAATATATCTCGAAATGGCTATGGAAATGCCATAATAGGTAGGTATGGTGGCTATTTTGAGGGAGGATTATGGTGGGTGTATGGCACCGGCGAAGGTTGCGCGGCACAAGAGAGGCTAGCAATGGTGGAAGGGTGAGAGTGCGTATAATCCATGGACTCAACATTAGTCATAAAGAACTCATGTACTTATTGCAAAATTCTACAAGTCATTGAAAACAAAGTACTATGCACATGCTCCTAGGGGGATAGATTGGTAGGAAAATACCATCGCTCGTCCCCGACCGCCACTCATAAGGAAGACAATCAATAAATAAAATTGTGCTCCAACTTCATCACAAAGCGGTTCACCATACGTGCATGCTACGGGAATCACAAACTTCAACACAAGTACTCTTTAAATTCACAATTGTCCAACTAGCATGACTCTAATATTACCACCTCTATATCTCAATACAATTATCAAGTATCAAATTGATCATAGCATCCAATTCACTTTCTATGATAGTTTTTATTATACCCAACTTGGATGCTCATCATTCTAGGACCAAATTTATAACCATAGAAAATACCATGCTGTTCTAAAAGACTCTCAAAATAATATAAGTGAAGCATGAGAGATCAACAATTTCTTTTAAATTAAGCCACCGCCGTGCTCTAAAAGATATAAGTTTAGTACTAGAGCAAAAGTTATCTAGCTCAAAAAGATATAAGTGAAGCACATAGAATATTCTAATAAATTACAATCAAGTAGGCTTCTCCCAAAAGGTGTGTACAGAAAGGATGATTGTGGTAAACTAACAATCAAAGACTCATATAATACACGATGCTCCAAGCAAAACACATATCATGTAGCGAATAAAAATATAGCTCCAAGTAAAGTTACCAATGAACGAAGACGAAAGAGGGGATGCCTTGCGGGGGCATCCCCAAGCTTAGGCTTTTGGCTATTCTTGAATATCTTGGGGTGCCTTGGGCATCCCCAAGCTTAGGCTCTTGTCACTCCTTATTCCATAGTCCACCAAATCTTTACCCAAAACTTGAAAACTTCACAACACAAAACTCAACAGGAAATCTCATAAGCTCCGTTAGTGCAAGAAAGAAAAACCACTACATAAGGTACTGTAATGAACTCATTCTTTATTTATATTGGTGTTAAACCTACTGTATTACAAGTTCTCTATGGTTCATACCCTTACATACTAGCCATAGATGCATCAAAATAAGCAAACAACACACGAAAGGCAGAATCTGTCAAAACCAGAATAGTATGTAGCAATCTGTAACTTTCGGTTACTTCTGAAACTCCAAAAATCATACCAAAATAGGACGTCTTAAAACATTTGTCTATTGATCTACAGCAAAAAGAATCAACGCAAATGTCAGGACCCCGATCCTAAGTCACACCGATCTAGCATGTAACACATCATATCACTTTGCGGCCTCACGCACGGTATTCCCACGGGTGCCACCTTACCTGGCCCGGGACCGTTTGCGCCTTTTGGCTCACGTATATGATAGTGTCGCTAGCATCCATATGACAAAGAACCCGGGCTGACATGGCTAGTCGTGAACCCAAAGTGGCACTAACTTACAGGGACAGGCATCCATGACCCAACATCGAACGTGTCGGTCATCAGCGAGTGAATCCAGACTGTAGCACTGGGCTAGCAGGACTCCGGTGAACCGGGCTGTAGCGGGCTAACAAGACTCCGGTATTCATCGCGTGACATTTCCCCGAAGGGACAGACACAGGAACGAAGAAGGACACATGCCGGCCAGCCTAAGTGTTCCGGAGCAGTAGCAAGCTACCATGGCTCAGTGGAAACACTAGGAGACATTTCCCGGTAAGAGAGGCTACTAAGGATAAACAACTAGATAGCCAGATCCCACACATACCAAGCATTTCAATAACATACACACAATATGCTCGATATGTGCAAATACAACATGGCATCACAAAATGACTCTACAACTCAAGTATTTTATTCAATAGGCTCTGAGGAGCGAGATATTATAATCATGGTCTCATGACCCAACATTCAGAGCATACAAGTCAAAACACAAGCGGAAGCTAACATGTCTGAGTACAGACATCTATAAATGAAAAAGGCTGAGAAGCCTGACTATCTACCAAATCCTGCCGAGAGCACAAGATCGTAGCTGAGGTAACAAGCTAAACGTCGAAGCCCACGTGGAACTACTAGTGAGACTGAAGTCTCCCTGCAAAAACATAAATTAAGCAACGTGAGTACAAATGTACCCAGCAAGACTTACATCAGAACTAACTACATATGCATCATTATCAACAAAGGGGATGGTGGGGTTTAACTGCAGCAAGCCAGCTTTGACTCGGTGGCTATCCTAAACTACGACTGCAAGTAACTCTTTTGAGGTGGCGCACACGAGTCCACATATTCACCATATCAATACACCACTATGGATCCGCTCCCGTCTCCCTACGAGAACGCCATCCATAGCACTCACGCTTATCTTGCGTATTTTAGAGTATCCACTTTCACTTGTCTATGAACTATGCAAGGGGTCCAAGTTTCCATATCCGAGGAATCCGGCTATTCGAATAGATAATGATAACCCTGCAGGGGTGTACTTCTTCACACACGCTCCCGCCACTTATCGCCCTGTACACGTCATGTACCTCGGCAACCTTCAATCGGAAGCCGGGCGAGGGAGTCGGCCATGACCTGACTAACCAAACAAGTCTCTCGTCCAGGTTTATCGCCTATTCGGGTTCCATCCGCAAGGAGATCCGGCCGGGGTGTCGCTCACAGCCCCAAACGATGTGTGCAGGGTTCCCAAGCCCACCATCCGGGTGCTACTTGGTACACCGGGCCACTATGCCTAGTCTGTCCCAAGCCCACCTGTACCGGGTGCCACTTGGTAGACTACTAACACTACCTACAAACACCAGACACTAGTTGCAACTCCTGGACAGAGATCATGTTGATTAATAAGTCGAGAGGGGTCGAGTTACCGGAACCCAATGTGTGGTAGTAACTGGTCATGGATCACAAACACAGAACTCAGTTCCTGAGGACGGCTGCAATGAGACAACCCACCATGTACTCCTACATGGCCTCTCACCGCTACCTTTACCAAATCGTGTTCACCCACTTAGCTCTCAATGGTAGGACATGTTCACACACCTCTGATTCATCCCCGATGAATCAGACCTGACTCAACTCTAAGCAGTAGCAGGCATGACAAACAAGCATGAATGAGTAGGCACAACAGGGCTCAAACAACTCCTACTCATGCTAGTGGGTTTCATCTATTTACTGTGGCAATGACAGGTCATGCAAAGGATAAAGGGGTTCAGCTACCGCAACAAGTAACAGATGAATCGTTGTTGTCCTAATGCAGTAAAAGAGAGCAGGAGCGAGAGAGTGGGATTGTATCGGAATGAACAAGGGGTTTTTGCTTGCCTGGCACTTCTGAAGATAGTATAGCTCTTCATCGGTGTCATCGAACTCATCGTCGAACCACGTCTATCGAGAGGGGACAAACACCGGCAACAGAGAAGAACACAATCAATGCAATGCAACAATATGATGCATGAGTGTGACATGGCAATATGCTGTGGTTTGAGCTAATGCAGCTAGCAACAAAGTTAAATGAAGTTGGTTTGAACCCTAAGTTCAAAACCAAAGTCCATATGTGAAATTCAAATGTCATTTATATGATTTGTGCTAAACAGCAGCTATAAGTTGTTCTAACATGCATGAAAATAGTACAGATGGATAGATTGGATTTTTCTGATCATTTTTCATATATAAATTATTTCATTTGGAGTTACGGTTGAATTTCTATGAATTTTAGAAGTTTATACAATTTTCTGGAATTTTCTGAATAAAAATAAATCCAGAAAACATTACTGCGTCAGGCTGACATCATCATGACGTCAGCAGGTCAACAGGGGCTGGTCCGGGTCAAACCTGACCAGTGGGGTCCACTGGTCAGTGACTGGGGCTGGTTAGTGCCGCTGACGTGTGGGCCCAGTCAATGGCCACGTCAGCGCGGTCAAACTGACGCGTGGGGCCACTGCAATTAGATTAAACTTAATCTATTTTAGTTAGCCGGTTAGTTAGACGGTGGGGCCCGGCTGTCTGTGACACGGTGCGGTGGTTAGTGGTTAATTAAGCCAGCCACGTCAGCTGGCCGGAGACTAGCCGGCGACGACCACAGAGCACGGCGGGGGCACGCCGGACTTGAGCTACAGGCAATGGCTGGACGCGCGAAGGCCACCAGGAGGTAGCCCGTGCTCTTCCGCATCAAACGGAGCAGGAAGGAGCGGACGGGGTGCGCTGTACTCGCCGGAGTCGAGCTCGCGGCGGCGGCCGGAGCTCGGGCAACAGCGGAGATGGCGCTATAGGGCATGGCAGGGAGCACCCGTGGGTGTTTCGGGTTCGCAGGAGCGCGGTGAGCACGCTGGTGATGCTCGGGCGAGCGGCCGAGCTCACGAGCGCGGAGCTCGTTGACCATGGCGGCGGCGAGCCTCGGTGGAGGTGGGGAAGCTAGCTAGGGGAGGGGAACGACGGGGATTCCAGGGGGGAAAATGGAGAGTGGCTCACGTAGGGACTAGCAGAGTCGACGACGAGGTCGGGGAAGCTCTGGACGACGCGAATCGGATGACGGCGGTCGTCGGGGCAGAGGACGAAGATGGCGATGTTGCAGTCGTCTGTGGCCTTCTCCGTCCGCGTGCGTCATCTTGGAGACGAAGCAGAGTCCGGCGGTGACACATGACCCATCGGTGAAGCCTGGGGTGCGCGGTGGCTATGGATGCGACGGGGGCGCCCTCCGGTGGCTCTCGGTGGTACTCCAAATCGAGAGAGGGAGAGAGCTAGAGCGAGCAGAGAGAAGGGATAGCGGTCGAGGGGGTTGAGGGCGTTCCAACGGTGCACTGGAGAGGTCGGGGGCGGCTGGGACACGTCGAAGCAGGAGGTGGCGACCGGCGACGCGCGCTCTGCCACGACTTGTCCTCCTGGCGAGGGGTTGAAGACAAACCTGCCCCTCGCTAGGTTGGGCTGGGCCGGCTCTGGTGGACTGGGCTGCTGGTGGGCTACCAGGTAAGGCCAGGTAAGTTCTGCTCTTTCTCTCCTCTTTTAAATCTTGTTTTCTATTTTTCTGCAGTTTTGTTTTAATTTAGTTTTAGACACTAAATCATTTTTATTGCTTCTGATAATTATGGTAGGGACTAGTTTGATTATTCCAAAGCCCTTCATCAAAGATCAGAATTATTGGACATATATTAATTAATTAACAAATATATATCCAATGCAAATAGTTGTTTATTTAATTCAAAGGCCCAAAATAATTAACTCTGAGATACCAAAAATATTGTTTTGAGTTTTACCTCTTTGCAATATTTTCAGAGACTAAGAGGAACATTTTCTTGGACTTCTTTGAGAAGATTTTAATGTTGATCATTTTTTTTAGAAGGTTTCTGAGGCTTTGAAAATTCCTCAATTCAAATTTCATTTAAATTTAGACATGATGACATGAATATCAAGCAAAGACAACAAGGCTAATCTAGGGTTGTGACAACTCACCCCCACTAAAGAAAAATCTCGTCCCGAGATTCAAGCATAGGGTAAGATGAAAGGGGAATGCAAACTAACACAATCTTCATGATCCAGGGTGCACTTCATAAGAACGTTGATTCGACCACCATCATTGTCTCGATGTCTTGCTCCAGGAACTCCTACCAACATGACAACAAGAGAGAAGGATCTCTAGAAGGATTGATCTTCTCGAAGATCGAGCAACTCAGGGAATGAGACATAGAACCATCTCTCGGGTTGAGACACGAGATACACATCAAGAGGGGTGGAAAGAAACGGATGACGAAGGTTCACTAGGTGGACAACAATTCCACACTTAAGAAGGTGGTAAATGATTGTCAACGTAGCGAGGAGTTGAGTTGCCACGATACCATAAAGGGGCACCTTAGGGAAGGTGACTTGTGGAAATATTCCCTGAAGTGGCAAAAAGAATTACCTTTGATTCAAAGATCATTGAAACTCTTTATACCAGCCTAAGGCAATTCTCGAGCGATCGTTTGGAGGGGTTTGGTAGAATGGCATACCCGGATTAGAATGGATGATGTGTATTACCTTGTTGAAAACAGCACAAGGGATGATTTTGCTTGTGCGTGCTCTCAAGAACTTGAGCATTTCCATATTTATCAAGGTTTTACCAATATCCGTGTCAAGGATCCTGGCAACACAACTTACTACCATGATGAATACTGGTGGAAGATGCAGATGCAAAGGAAGATAACACCTTCTCAGATTTCACCTTGGCGAGGCCAAGGAAACAAAATCTGGATGATCGACCGAGAGACATTTAGCACTCCGCTTCTAATGTTCTCCTTGATGTGCTAGCATAATCCATAGATAATTATGGTTTGATATCTAGAACATCAAGTAAAAGGTCGGACTTCGGGGGCACAAGAATCCATAAGGAATAACTACGGAGGTAAATCCTGTGAAATCCTTATGGGGAGGTGGCCAACTTCTTCAAACAAGATACTACAATTATAGGTCTTCCGGCTGGGTGTGTTGGCCATGACATCCACTTTACTGGTTATCGAGGGACCAATATTATAGTTCTTGGGAAATGTTCCAACCATCATATCTGCCTGAGATTCAGAACTGGTTGGTGGCAGAATATTCCAGACTCATCGAGTCTAGGAAGAAAAATGAAAGTTTGCAACACAAATCGACGAGATGACGTTGCGAGATTCTCGGGAAATGAACTACGATAGCAAGCTCCAAAGCATGAGCTAGTTCTGCTACGCACGTGTGAACACACTGTTCCAGGCAAACATGATCACATGGTAGTCTTACAATAAAACACTACCGAGTTCTGGTAGGGAACCATCATTGAGGATATCGAAGTTCTTTCATAAGTCCGGATTAGCTCTTATGAAGGAACTCCTTCTCCTTGAACAAATCAATTAGTGGCTTGGGGTGCTATGGAATACATATGGAGTGGAGGTAATTAATCTACCAAACCATAGTATACTTTGCACATGCATGACTGACTTGGGACGATTCCAGAGGAAACAAAACAAACCTTTCTCAAACCCACGGCGGCAACTTGCACCAAATGCACATGAATTAGAGGAAGTCACTTCTTCCATCCAAGCATAGGCTTCATGAACGGAACACGAAGGCATTGCTTACAAAGTTTCCAACACTAGGTTGATGTTCAACATGAATCATGGGGGAGACAAAATGCTGCTGATAGGCTCAACAACAACTCATCGGAATTTCCATATCACTGGACTTCCACCATCATGTGAACAAGGTGATAGTATTGGTCAGACCAAAAGATATAATGGTGTATGCTCGAGGGACAGCCACTAGTAAGACAACATTACGAACATCGTTGGTTCTGATTTGATTTGACGATAGCCCATACTTAAATCAAAGTTTTTATAAGACAATAGGTCCAATAACTGATCACAGGGACCAATCGATGAAGATATCATCTTTCTTCAACTAACACACCAACACCAGGATATCCCTTTGAAACGAACTAAGTTAGGTAAGCTTTTATCTTCCAACTCTCCAATTTGTCGTTTAGCTTAACCAACTAGCTCAGAGGTATCCAACACGAATTCTTGGAGAAAGGGTGGTTTACAGGAATAAACCAACTTGATCACGAACTCAACATAGCGGTCAGGTGACAACCTAGTAATACTTCCGAGAAGATATACGGAAAATCACGAACCACCGATATGTTACTAAGCTCGAGAACAATCTTGCTTTTCAGGGCAAGATGATATGATCAAATGAGCGAGGACTTGACAAAATCCTAACTCATCAATCAAAGAGTGCACCAGGAAATAAGGACTAGCTAGCACAATCTATCTTAGAATGGTGATTCAATAACCAACATGCTAAGAATGAGAATATTGTCCATTTACTACCAAGCAACTAGTTGCTAGGGGTACTGATTTCACACATCATAGTTCACCCGTCGGCATTCCGGTTGCAACAACACGGAAGCCGAGAAATGAATAATGATGGCAAGAAGTATCACTGCAATAAGAATTCACAAGAGGGTGTGCAATTCCAATGATATTCCTGATATAAAGATGGTAATACCTCAAGGTAGAACAGACCAGAAGCTGGATTGCAACTTGATCTGCGGAACACAACTACTTTGACCCAATCCTAAATATGGATGAGGTACTGGAGTTTGTTCCTCCTAGTCATTCCGGAATAGAATGGCTTGACAGACCACAAGAGTAATAGGCATCGATGAACGAATGCACACATAATCTTGACTACCGATTGATAGACGAGGGTCAGAAGACAACTAAAGAGGGACAACTCAAAGGAACATACGATTTTCTGACTTGTGGATGCATGGTTTAGCATGTCGAACGAAGTTCAACATATTTCTTCCGGATAACCCATGCAGAAAGGTAGAACTGGCAGAGCCACAATATATAATGGAGAACTCATCAAGAGCACTCTGGTTGTGATCGCTCAGTTCAACGAGGAACTTCTGCCATAAGTAGTTCATGGTATTTGGAAGAAGAAGATACCACGGACTTCAAGGACTATCGCAAAGGTTACTAATAACCTAAGGGAGCTAGCAATTACTATCAACATGAAGTAAGTAGGGTGAATCTCGGGTTCAAAACCCAGAAGTGAAATGCCTACTAACCAAGTGGCATCACGGGATGCTTACGAGAATGATGGCCAGAATCATCACACTGGGACACAAATCATGGCTAAATTACTAGATGATCCCCTAAGACACCTAGGGTCATAATACTAGCTCCAACATATATGCCAAGGCAATAAAGTACCTCAACTCACTGATTTGTGTGATTAATCTGACCAAAGGCACATCGGAAACAGGAGGAAGGGATTTGCAAATGCATCCGACTATTTAGAAACCTGGGATGACTCGGACAACATAACGGCTATAAATGCTCAAAAGATTGGAGACATGCTACAAAATGGTGGCATAACCACTTGATCATCATAATATCAAGGTTTGGAGATCAACAGTTAACATACAGAAGTAGTAGGAACTGGACTGAGGCTTAAGTCCAACAGTTCTATAGGTCTACGGATTAGTAACACGTGATCCTGATAGAAAGAAGAGAAAGCCTAGTTCATTAACCCTGTAGAAAAGATAAGAGGACTCAGATCAGAAGGACATGAGGTATAAGGAGTAAAAAGAGCCTTACGTTCCATCCCACAATCAATTCCCTTACATAACTAAAGCATTTCTAGACTCGACTTCGACCAGTTTGGCTTGGTAATCCTACAGGCAGTCAAGCTCTGATACCAAAAGCTGTCAGGACCCCGATCCTAAGTTACACCGATCTAGCATGTAACACATCATATCACTTTGCGGCCTCACGCACGGTATTCCCACGGGTGCCACCTTACCTGGCCCGGGACCGTTTGCGCCTTTTGGCTCACGTATATGATAGTGTCGCTAGCATCCATATGACAAAGAACCCGGGCTGACATGGCTAGTCGTGAACCCAAAGTGGCACTAACTTACAGGGACAGGCATCCATGACCCAGCATCGAACGTGTCGGTCATCAGCGAGTGAATCCAGGCTGTAGCACTGGGCTAGCAGGACTCCGGTGAACCGGGCTGTAGCGGGCTAACAGGACTCCGGTATTCATCGCGTGACATTTCCCCGACGGGACAGACACAGGAACGAAGAATGACACATGCCGGCCAGCCTAAGTGTTCCGGAGCAGTAGCAAGCTACCATGGCTCAGTGGAAACACTAGGAGACATTTCCCGGTAAGAGAGGCTACTAAGGATAAACAACTAGATAGCCAGATCCCACACATACCAAGCATTTCAATAACATACACACAATATGCTCGATATGTGCAAATACAACATGGCATCACAAAATGACTCTACAACTCAAGTATTTTATTCAATAGGCTCCGAGGAGCGAGATATTGCAATCATGGTCTCATGACCCAACATTCAGAGCATACAAGTCAAAACACAAGCGGAAGCTAACATGTCTGAGTACAGACATCTATAAATGAAAAAGGCTGAGAAGCCTGACTATCTACCAAATCCTGCCGAGAGCACAAGATCGTAGCTGAGGTAACAAGCTAAACGTCGAAGCCCACGTGGAACTACTTGTGAGACTGAAGTCTCTCTGCAAAAACATAAATTAAGCAACGTGAGTACAAATGTACCCAGCAAGACTTACATCAGAACTAACTACATATGCATCATTATCAACAAAGGGGATGGTGGGGTTTAACTGCAGCAAGCCAGCTTTGACTCGGTGGCTATCCTAAACTACGACTGCAAGTAACTCTTTTGAGGTGGCGCACACGAGTCCACATATTCACCATATCAATACACCACTATGGATCCGCTCCCGTCTCCCTACGAGAACGCCATCCATAGCACTCACGCTTATCTTGCGTATTTTAGAGTATCCACTTTCACTTGTCTATGAACTATGCAAGGGGTCCAAGTTTCCATATCCGAGGAATCCGGCTATTCGAATAGATAATGATAACCCTGCAGGGGTGTACTTCTTCACACACGCTCCCGCCACTTATCGCCCTGTACACGTCATGTACCTCGGCAACCTTCAAGCGGAAGCCGGGCGAGGGAGTCGGCCACGACCTGACTAACCAAACAAGTCTCTCGTCCAGTTTTATCGCCTATTCGGGTTCCATCCGCAAGGAGATCCGGCCGGGGTGTCGCTCACGGCCCCAAACGATGTGTGCAGGGTTCCCAAGCCCACCATCCGGGTGCTACTTGGTACACCGGGCCACTGTGCCTAGTCTGTCCCAAGCCCACCTGTACCGGGTGCCACTTGGTAGACTACTAACACTACCTACACACACCAGAAACTAGTTGCAACTCCTGGACAGAGATCATGTTGATTAATAAGTCGAGAGGGGTCGAGTTACCAGAACCCAATGTGTGGTAGTAACTGGTCATGGATCACAAACACAGAACTCAGTTCCTGAGGACGGCTGCAATGAGACAACCCACCATGTACTCCTACATGGCCTCTCACCGCTACCTTTACCAAATCGTGCTCACACACTTAGCTCTCAATGGTAGGACATGTTCACACACCTCTGATTCATCCCCGATGAATCAGACCTGACTCAACTCTAAGCAGTAGCAGGCATGACAAACAAGCATGAATGAGTAGGCACAACAGGGCTCAAACAACTCCTACTCATTCTAGTGGGTTTCATCTATTTACTGTGGCAATGACAGGTCATGCAAAGGATAAAGGGGTTCAGCTACCGCAACAAGTAACAGATGAATCGTTGTTGTCCTAATGCAATAAAAGAGAGCAGGAGCGAGAGAGTGGGATTGTATTGGAATGAACAAGGAGGTTTTGCTTGCCTGGCACTTCTGAAGATAGTATAGCTCTTCATCGGTGTCATCGAACTCATCGTCGAACCACGTCTATCGAGAGGGGACAAACACCGGCAACAGAGAAGAACACAATCAATGCAATGCAACAATATGATGCATGAGTGTGACATGGCAATATGCTGTGGTTTGAGCTAATGCAGCTAGCAACAAAGTTAAATGAAGTTGGTTTGAACCCTAAGTTCAAAACCAAAGTCCATATGTGAAATTCAAATGTCATTTATATGATTTGTGCTAAACAGCAGCTATAAATTGTTCTAACATGCATGAAAATAGTACAGATAGATAGATTGGATTTTTCTGATCATTTTTCATATATAAATTATTTCATTTGGAGTTACGGTTGAATTTCTATGAATTTTAGAAGTTTATACAATTTTCTGGAATTTTCTGAATAAAAATAAATCCAGAAAACATTACTGCGTCAGCCTGACATCATCATGACGTCAGCAGGTCAACAGGGGCTGGTCCGGGTCAAACCTGACCAGTGGGGTCCACTGGTCAGTGACTGGGGCTGGTTAGTGCCGCTGACGTGTGGGCCCAGTCAACGGCCACATCAGCGCGGTCAAACTGACGCGTGGGGCCACTGCAATTAGATTAAACTTAATCTATTTTCGTTAGCAGGTTAGTTAGACGGTGGGGCCCGGCTGTCTGTGACACGGTGTGGTGGTTAGTGGTTAATTGAGCCAGCCATGTCAGCTGGCCGGAGACTAGCCGGCGATGACCACAGAGCACGGCGGGGGCACGCCGGACTTGAGCTACAGGCAATGGCTGGACGCGCGAAGGCCACCAGGAGGTAGCCCGTGCTCTTCCGCATCCAACGGAGTAGGAAGGAGCGGACGGGGTGCGCTGTACTCGCCGGAGTCGAGCTCGCGGCGGCAGCCGAAGCTCGGGCAACAGCGGAGATGGCGCTATAGGGCATGGCAGGGAGCACCCGTGGGTGTTTCGGGTTCGTAGGAGCGCCGTGAGCACGCTGGTGATGCTCGGGCGAGCAGCCGAGCTCACGAGCACGGAGCTCGTTGACCATGGTGGCGGCGAGCCTCGGTGGAGGTGGGGAAGCTAGCTAGGGGAGGGGAACGACGGGGATTCCAGGGGGGAAAATGGAGAGTGGCTCACGTAGGGACTAGCAGAGTCGACGACGAGGTCGGGGAAGCTTTGGACGACGCGAATCGGATGACGGCGGTCGTCGGGGCAGAGGATGAAGATGGCGATGTTGCAGTCGTCTGTGGCCTTCTCCGTCCGCGTGCGTCATCTTGGAGACGAAGCAGAGTCCGGCGGTGACACATGACCCATCGGTGAAGCCTGGGGTGCGCGGTGGCTATGGATGCGACGGGGGCGCCCTCCGGTGGCTCTCGGTGGTACTCCAAATCGAGAGAGGGAGAGAGCTAGAGCGAGCAAAGAGAAGGGATAGCGGTCGAGGGGGTCGAGGGCGTTCCAACGGTGCACTGGAGAGGTCGGGGGCGGCTGGGACACGTCAAAGCAGGAGGTGGCGACCGGCGACGCGCGCTCTGCCACGACTTGTCCTCCTGGCGAGGGGTTGAAGACAAACCTGCCCCTCGCTAGGTTGGGCTGGGCCGGCTCTGGTGGACTGGGCTGCTGGTGGGCTACCAGGTAAGGCCAGGTAAGTTCTGCTCTTTCTCTCCTCTTTTAAATCCTGTTTTCTATTTTTCTGCAGTTTTGTTTTAATTTAGTTTTAGACACTAAATCATTTTTATTGCTTCTGATAATTATGGTAGGGACTAGTTGGATTATTCCAAAGCCCTTCATCAAAGATCAGAATTATTGGACATATATTAATTAATTAACAAATATATATCCAATGCAAATAGTTGTTTATTTAATTCAAAGGCCCAAAATAATTAACTCTGAGATACCAAAAATATTGTTTTGAGTTTTACCTCTTTGCAATATTTTCAGAGACTAAGAGGAACATTTTCTTGGACTTCTTTGAGAACATTTTAATGTTGATCATTTTTTTAGAAGGTTTCTGAGGCTTTGAAAATTCCTCAATTCAAATTTCATTTAAATTTAGACATGATGACATGAATATCAAGCAAAGACAACAAGGCTAATCTAGGGTTGTGACAGCAAAATCATGTTTCTGTGATTTATTTAATTTTTTCTCGTGAGCGCAAAGTTTCTGTTTTTCAGCAGAATCAAATTAACTCATATCATAGGTTAACCTATAGATTCTACTTGGCACAAACACTAAATAAAACAAGAAAATAAACAGAAAGTAGATGCAAAATTTATTGCTAAACAGGAACAAAAACAAATAACACAAATAAAATTGGGTTGCCTCCCAACTAGCGCTATTGTTTAACGCCCCAAGCTAGGCATAAAAGCAAGGATAGATCTAACTAGTGCCATCTTTGGCACTTGACTCATAAGTAGCTCGCATGATAGATTCATAAGGTAATTTGATTTTCTTTCTTGGTAAGTGTTCGATGCCTTTCCTTAATGGAAATTGGAATCTAACATTGCCTTCCTTCATATCAATAATCGCACCAATCATTCTAAGGATGGGTATACCAAGAATAATAGGGCAAGAAAGATTGCAATCTATATCAAGAACGATAAAATCTACGGGCACCAAATTTCTATTTGCAACAATGAAAACATCATTGATCCTTCCCATTGGCCTTTTAATGATGGAATCCGCAAGGTGCAAATTTAAAGAGCAATCATCAAGATCATGGAAGCCTAGAATATCACATAAAGTTTTCGGCATTGTGGAAACACTAGCACCCAAATCACATAAAGCAAAACACTCATAATCTTTAATTTTAATCTTTATAGTAGGTTCCCACTCATCATTAAGTTTTCTAGGTATAGAAACTCCCAAATTAAGTTTTTCATCAAAAGATTGCATCAAGGCATCAACAATATGTTTGGTAAAGGCTTTATTTTGACTATAAGCACGAGGAGAATTAACAATGGATTGCAACAAGGAAATACAACTTTCTAAAGAACAATTATCATAATTAAATTCCTTGAAATACAAGATAGTGGGTTCAATGCTATTTAAGGTCTTGACCTCTCCAATCCCAGTTTTACCAAATTTAGCATGAAGATCTAAAAACTCCAAATTATCGGAACACTTTTTAACCATAGTTGATTCACTTCCAGTCCCATTATTATCAAGGTTAATATTGCCAAACAAAGATCTAATAGGGGACACATCAATAACTTTAAGATCTTCATCATTATTTTCATGGAAACTAGAAGAACACGCTTTAATAAAGCGATCTTTCTTAGCAAGCAATCTAGCGGTTCTTTCTTTGCACTCGTCAATGGAACTTCTCATATCTTTGAGAGACTCATTGATATCATGCTTAGGAGGAGTAGATCTAAGTTTCAAAGAATCAACATTAAGCGAAAGTCTATCAATGTTCCTAGCCAAATCATCAACTTTAAGCAATTTTTCTTCAAGCAAGGCATTAAAATTCTTTTGAGAGATCATAAATTCTTTCACACTATTTTCAAAATAAGAGGGTATCTTATTAAAATTACCATAAGAACTATTGTAGGAATTTCCATAATTATTAGAGGAATTACTAGGGAACGGTCTAGAATTAAAGTTTCCTCTATAAGCATTGTTACCAAAATTATTCCTACCAACAAAATTCACATCCATAGATTCATTATTATTCTCAATCAAGGTAGATAAAGGCATATCATTGGGATCAATAGAAGCACTCTTAGTAGCAAACAATCTCATAAGTTCATCCACCTTTCCACTCAAAACATTAATTTCTTCTATAGCATGCACTTTTTTACTAGTAGATCGTTCGGTGTGCCATTGAGAATAATTAGCCATGATATTATCAAGGAGTTTTGTAGCTTTTCCTAAGGTGATTTCCATAAATATGCCTCCCGCGGCCGAATCTAAAAGATTTCTAGAAGCAAAATTCAACCCGGCATAAATTTTTTGTATGATCATCCATAAATTCAAACCATGAGTAGGGCAATTACGAATCATCAATTTCATTCTTTCCCAAGATTGGGCAACATGCTCATGATCAAGTTGTTTAAAATTCATAATATCGTTCCTAAGCGAGATGATCTTAGCGGGAGGAAAATACTTAGAGATAAAAGCATCTTTACACTTGTTCCAAGAATCAATACTATTTTTAGGCAAAGACAAAAACCAAACATTAGCATGATCTCTAAGTGAAAACGAAAATAACTTCAATTTAACGATATCATTATCCATATCTTTTTTCTTTTGCATCTCACACAAATCAACAAAGTTGTTTAGATGGGTAGCGGCATCTTCACTAGGAAGGCCGGAGAATTGATCTTTCATAACAAGATTCAGCAAAGCAACATTGATTTCACAAGACTCAACACATTAAGAGGAGCAATCAGAGACTAAGGAAATCATTATTATTGGTATTGGAGAAATCACACAATTTGGTATTATCTTGCGCCATGGTGATAAGTAATCCAACACACAAGCAAACAGAAAAAGGCAAGCGAAAGAGAGAGGAAGAAGAAGGCAAGCGGAAAAGAGAGGAGACTGTGAAAGAGAGGGCGAATAAAACGACAAGGGTGAAGTGGGGGAGAGGGAAACGAGAGGCAAATGGCAAATAATGTAAATGCGAGGGATATGAGTTTGTGATGGGTACTTGGTATGTCTTGACTTGAGCGAAGACCTCCCCAGCAACGGCGCCAGAAATCCTTCTTGCTACGTCTTGAGCTTGCGTTGGTTTTCCTTGAAGAGGAAAGGGTGATGCAGCATAGTAGCGTAAGTATTTCCCTCAGTTTTTGAGAACCAAGGTATCAATCCAGTAGGAGGCTCCTCACAAGTCCCATGAACCTACACAAACAAACAAAGAACTCGCAACCAACGCGATAAAGGGGTTGTCAATCCCTTCACGGCCACTTGCGAAAGTGAGATATGATAGAGATAATATGATAAGATAAATATATTTTTGGTATTTTGTGATATAGATTGGAAAAGTAAAGATGCAAATAAAAGTAGATTGAAAGCATATATGATAAAACATAGACCCGAGGGCCATAGGTTTCACTAGAGGCTTCTCTCAAGATAGCATAAGTATTACAGTGGGTGAACAAATTACTGTCGAGCAATTGATAGAAAGGAGAATAATTATGAGATTATCTAGGCATGATCATGTATATAGGCATCATGTCCATGACAAGTAGACCGACTCCTTCCTGCATCTACTACTATTACTCCACACATCGACCACTATCCAGCATGCATCTAGAGTATTAAGTTCATAAGAACAGAGTAACGCATTAAGAAAGATGACATGATGTAGAGGGATAAACTCATGCAATATGATATAAACCCCATCTTTTTATCCTCGATGGCAACAATACAATACGTGCCTTGCTGCCCCTGCTGTCACTGGGAAAGGACACCGCAAGATTGAACCCAAAGCCAAGCACTTCTCCCATGGCAAGAAAGATCAATCTAGTAGGCCAAACCGAACCGATAATTCGAAGAGACTTGCAAAGATAACTCAATCACACATAAAGAATTCAAAGGAGATTCAAATATTTCTCATAGATAAACTTGATCATAAACCCACAATTCATCGGATCTCGACAAACACACCGCAAAAAGAGTTACATCGAATAGATCTCCACAAGAGAGGGGGAGAACATGGTATTGAGATCCAAAAGGAGAGAAGAAGCCATCTAGCTAATAACTATGGACCCGAAGGTCTGTGGTAAACTACTCACAACTCATCGGAAGGGCTATGGTGTTGATGTAGAAGCCCTCTGTGGTGGATTCCCCCTCTGGCAGAGTGCCGGCGATGGCTCCAAGATGGGATCTCGCGGAGACAGAAGGTTACAGTGGCGGAAATATTTCTTCGGTGGCTACTTTGATGGTTTCGAGGTATATGGGTATATATAGGAGGAAGAAGTACGTCGGTGGATACCCGAGGGGCCCACGAGACAAGGGGGCGCGCCCTATAAGGGGGGGGGGCACCCTCCACCCTCGTGGCTTCCTCGATTGTTTCTTGAATTGCACTCCAAGTCCTCTGGATCACGTTCATTCCAAAAATAACGCTTCCGAAGGTTTCATTCGTTTGGACTCCGTTTGATATTGCTTTTCTTCAATATACTGAAATAGGCAAAAAAACAGCAATACGGGCTGGCCCTCTGGTTAGTAGGTTAGTCCCAAAAATGATATAAAAGTGTAAAGTAAAGCCCATAAACATCCAAAAGAGGTAATATAATAGCATGGAACAATAAAAAATTGTAGATACGTTGGAGACGTATCATTGACCAGTCTCGCGCTATATCATGACAATCAGTTTTCGACTTTCTCTACTGAGGTGCTCATCCAGATGGCCCAGGGCACAATCACAGTAGTTCTCCCGGTGCCACCTTAGCCGATAGAGCGGAACATAAAGTAGAAAAACATGGGAGCCGGGCAAACCCAACTTTTGACCAAAGACATGATTCGGAGTTGATGCATATAAGGCCAAACTTGCGACGCCGAACACTCCCTAAGGTATTTGGACTTTAAAACATATACTGGGATGAGTAACGCCCTTGATAATGAGCCCTGAATTTCTAGGTACACGCGTTGATCTGGCGTGGCGAAATGCCAATAACGCCAGTGTCCCTCTCGGTTGTGTTAAGTGCTCAGAGGGTGTCAAGCAACAAGAGACATTAGAAAAGGTTTACACAGGGGCTTAATCTAAAGAGAAACCTTTGAGCGGGGCCCTGCTGCACGTCTGCGCCTTTGTCTCTGTTGTGCCGTATCCTGGAAGGGTGTAGCACGATGATCATCTGTAAAGAAGAAAAACCCATGTAAAAAAAGGTCTGGTGTGATCGTGCTAAAAGTTGGTTATTCTTAATGAACTATGAAGATGCATTATATTATTGTATTAGTAGGGTCAAGCCGGACTATGGGCTTCTTTTTTTTTATGCGGGCAGCCCCTAGCACCGCCTATTGGGGTATATCCATCCACCTGAGCTCAGGTTTATCTAGGCTACTACAACTAGTGGTGCGTTGGACACGTCTAACCGTGTCTGTGGTCTTGACGACCGATCAGTTATTCTGGTTGGGGAGGTCGTTCGGCTTCTAGAGCCGCCACGTATGCTTCCGCATGTAGAGAGCGTTCTGTATTTCTGCTGATTGTGATGACGCCACGTGGACCAGGAATCTTGAGTTTAACATAAGCATAATGCGGAACTGCGTTGAAACGGGCAAAGGCGGTTCTTCCGAGTAGTGCATGGTAGCCGCTTCGGAATGGAGCGATGTTGAAGATTAGTTCTTCGCTTCGGAAGTTGTCGGGTGAGCCGAATACAACCTCTAGTGTTAGAGAGACCGTGCAGCGGGCCTCTACGCCTGGTATTACTCCTTTAAAGGTAGTACTACTTTGGCTAATTCTTGACGGGTCTATCCCTATCTTGCGGACAGTGTCTTGATATATCAGATTAAGACTACTGCCGCCATCCATAAGGACTCGGGTGAGATGGTATCCGTTAATTATTGGGCGGAGCACCAAGGCAACCGATCCTCCGTGCCGGATACTAGTCGGATGATCCCTGTGATCGAAAGTGATCAGGCAGGCCGACCAAGGGCTGAACTTGGGGGCGACTAGGTCTACAGCGTATATGTCTCGGAGTGCGCGCTTGCGCCTCCTTTTTGGTATATGAGTTGCGTAAATCATGTTCACTGTTTTGACCTCTGGTGGAAATTTTTTCTGTCTTCCAGTGTTCGGCTGGTGAGGCTCATCCTTGACTTCACTTGGTGTCTCCCTCCCCTTATGTTCGGTGTTTATTTTGTCGGCCTGCTTGAAAACCCAGCATTCTCTGTTGGTGTGGTTTGCAGGTTTTTCGGGGGTGCCATCAATCTGACATAATATGTCTAGAATCTTGTTTAGGCTGGACAATCCATCTTTGTTGCCTCTAAATGGCTTTTTCCGTTGACCGGGTCAAGAGCCCCTGAATCCGGCGTTGACTGCCGTATTGTCTGGGCTGTCTTCATTGTTACGGTGCTTACTTTTATTGCGCCGCAACTTCCCATTATCATCCCTGACTTTGGATGTGCTTGGGTCGCTGGTGCCTCTACGGGCCAACCAGCTGTCCTCGCCCACGCAAAAGCGGGTCATAAGGCTTGTTAAGGCTGCCATTGTCGTTGGCTTTTCCTGGCCGAGGTGTCTGGCTAACCATTCATCCCGGATACTGTGTTTGAAGGCCGCTAAGGCTTCGACATCCGGGCAATCGACGATTTGATTCTTCTTAGTGAGAAATCTGTTCTAGAGCTTACAAGCTGACTCTCCGGGTTGTTGGATTATGTGACTTAGGTCGTCAGCCTCCGGAGGTCGGACATAGGTCCCTTGAAAACTGGCCCTGAAAGCATCCTCAAGTTCCTCCCAACTTCCAATTGAGTTTTCGGGGAGGCTTTTGAACCAATGCCGAGATGGTCCTTTCAACTTGAGGGGCAGATATTTAATGGCGTGGAGATCATCTCCGTGAGCCATGTGGATATGAAGGATGAAGTCCTCAATCCAGACCCCAGGGTCTATCGTTCCGTCGTATGCATCTATATTCACGGGTTTAAATCCCTCTGGAAATTCATGATCCAGCACCTCATCGGTGAAGCACAGGGGGTGCGCGGCACCCCTGTATTTGGATGTGTCGTGGCATGCTGTTGACGGATGTTGTGTTCGGTGTTGATTCTGATCTAGTATTCGATCGGTATGATCATTTTGGTGGCTGTGATCCTACGCTGGTGCATATTTTCTAGATCCATACATGGACCTGGCCACACCGTTTTTTTTGTTCAGGAGCTCACGTAAATCGTGTGCTGACTTGTGTGCGGCATCATTAGCCGCCCTGTCGCGGCCATGGGGTAGTCGGTCTGGCTGATCAGCCGTATTATTTTTCAGCGGGATGGGCTCTATGGCCTCATTGTTGAACTCGGGCAGCAGCTTGCGCTTTGGGTAGCTCTTTGTGTGGCGATCGTCACCATATTTCTCTTCAGTGTCGAGCACTTTGTTCCATCTGCGGTTGAGCGTATCCTGCGCGGCCTTAAGCCTTTGCTTCTGCTTCTTCAATCTCCTCGCGGTGGCAATAAGCCTTCTATGGAGATTCTCTTGTTCCAAGTGTTTTTCTGGGATGATGAGTGCATCGTCGTCCGGACTGTTCTCCTCTCCGGTGACAGGTTGATGAGTTTTACCCTCGGGATTGCCGTCATCGGACATCGGCTCCGGACTATGTTCACCGTCCCCTGGCTCATCCTGCTCCATCGCTGGGTCCATGGGGTCGTCGTTTCCTTTGGAGTCGACCGGAGTGTTATTCTTTCTTGTACTGTTATCGCTGTCTTTGCTGTGGCGGGATTTAGAGCGGCGCCTACGTCATCGCTTTGGTTTCTGCTCGATGGGATTATCCTCTGTTGCATCCTTCCATTCCTCGCTGTTGTTTTCTTTGGGTTTATCCACCATGCATATATTGTATGATGAGGTGGTTGTCCAGCGCCCCGTGGGCGGTTGTTCCCATTTATCTCTAGCATCGCCGTCCATACCGTCGATGTCTTCGGAGTCAAAGTCAAGCGTGTCGGTTAAGTCATCGACAGTGGCTATTAAGTGGGTGGTGGGTGGGGAACGAATTCCTTCGTCGTCCACTTCCCACTCAAGCTGGACATAGTTTGGCCAAGAGTCTCCTGATAGAGAGAGATGCCTTAATGAGTTTAGCACATCACCCAAGGGTGAGTGCTGAAAGATATCCGTGGAGGTAAACTCCATGATCGGTGCCCCATTAGAATTGATAGGCACAGACGCACGTGGTTTGGAACCTATGGCCGGAGACGAGTCCGAGGGTCCCATGACACAGATCTCTTTGGAGGTGAAGTCTGTGTTCGGCTCCAGCGCCGATGAATGTGTGGCCTCCATGGTGGGGTCGATCCACCCAACCTCGGATGGCGCGATCTTCTCCAGATTAAGGGCCGGGGCAGCCGCAGGTGCGATCTCTCGAACACTGTCCGATGGCAGATCTATGTCATGCCCGTCGTGACTGTTCGGGGCTCCTGCCATGGGTTTGAATCCGTCGAATATCATGTCTCCGCGGATGTCGGCATTGTAGTTCAAGTTTCCAAACCTGACCTGATGGCCAGGGGCGTAGCTATTGATCTGCCCCAGACGGCCAAGCGAGTTGGCCCGCAGTACGAAGCCGCTGAATACGAAGATCTGTCTGGGGAGGAGAACCTCACCCTAGACCGCATCGTCGCTGATGATTGAAGGAGCCATCAAGCCTTATCGCGACGACACAGTGGAACTCTTAATGAAATCACCAATGTTGGTGTCAAAATCGGCGGATCTCGGGTAGGGGTCCCGAACTGTGCGTCTAAGGCTAATGGTAACAGGAGGCTGGGGACACGATGCTTACCAGGTTCGGGCCCTCTCAATGGAGGTAATACCCTACTTCCTACTTGATTGATCTTGATGATATGAGTACTACAAGAGTTGATCTACCACGAGATCGTAGAGGGTGAACCCTAGAGGCTAGCCTATGATTATGATTGTTGTTGTCCTACGGACTAAACCCTCCGGTTTATATAGACATCGGAGGGGGCTAGGGTTACATAGAGTCGGTTACAGAGAAGGAGATCTACATATCCGGATTGCCATGATTGCCTTCCGCGCAAAGGAGAGTCCCACCCGGACACGGGACGAAGTCTTCAATCTTGTATCTTCATGGTCCAACAATCCGGCCAAAGTATATAGTCTGTCTATCCGAGGACCCCCTAATCCAGGACTCCCTCAGATATGTCCTCCTGGCACACACGCTCAGCAAAATGAGGTCGTGTGCAACCGGCGAGTGCTCAAATATGGAAATACGTACAGTAGAGCTAAAAAATACAATTATACATGCGAAATTGTTTTCGGTCGCAAGTACATCCCACACAGTCAGTCCTCGGCAAACGTTTCCGTTCGTATGTACATCCCACACAGTCACTCCGAGGAAAACGTTTCCATTCACAGGTACATCACACACAATTTTTCCCGTTAAATTGTTTGTTTTACTGAATGTATCACACACGGTCCGTAGAAGAAACTGTGTGGCAAAGCCTGTCCATCACACACAAGTTTTATGTGGTAAACGTTTAAGCAAGGTGGCCTAACGCAAACAGTTTTCAAGAGAAAGTCGTGTGTGATTGTTCATTGACCCAACACAGTTTATTCCTAGAAACTGTGTGCGTTGCCTGAGGTCATCGCCCACGGTATTTTTTCAATAACCATTTGCAATAGCAAAACCCAATTAGCAGGCTAATTCGCCATTAGCAGGCTAATTGTCCTATTATTAATAATTCATTTATTAATCTAATTGACATTCATATTAAGCACATGATATATTTCAGTTCCATATTAAGGAAGCAGAACTTCATAATTGAAATACATCAGAGTACAACATGATATAGCTTCAGCACTCAGCTACCCCATTACACAACAGCACCAACACCAAGTTTCACATGCAACATGTAGAACCATTCGAAATTAGCATCATAGACGGTATATAGACATATGCATCTCCTTTGGAAAACTGCTGAAGCGGAAGGCGAATATTGAGCCTTCATTCATGTTGTAGGTCTTTGCAACTTTAGGCCAGTGCCTGTGGATGATTGACTGTTCGTCCTTCGTCCTCTTCAGGAACACTTCAATATTGAACTGTGGGTGTTGTATGAAAACCTTGCTTGCCTCCTGACCATAGAGGTGGTTTGAGAGGTAGTCATCAGTGAACTACTTTGGAAAGGCTTGAAAACAAGGATGTGCATAAATATCTTCTCTATATTGGAAATGGGGGCAAATGAATAAAAAAAGGCAAGGTATAATAGTTAGTACCATCTTGTAGTGAAAGTGATGTCTTCTTCATTGTGCAGACAAAGATCTTGTTGTTTTTGGTCGCTAATTTCTTTATCCTAACAATCTTTCTGAGTTTCTTGATTTGATTGATATTCATGGACAACTCATTTACCCATATGCAAAAAGGGTCGAACAATGGGTCAAAACCTCTGACAGCAGGACCTACATTTGCAAGACCAAATTGTTAAAAACCTAAATATTAGAATGGTTCCTGCAATTGCACAATAATGTGCTATTAGACAACGGACCATGCATGTGCTAACCTCGATTGTAAATCTCAGTGCTTCCCATTGTTTCCCTGCAACACATATAAGGTAGTTAGTCATTAGGTTAAGTAAGGGTTCGCATGCTATCAATAAAGTATGTTGATGAAAAATAAGCACATTGCAGATTCATCAGATTAATTCAAGCCACATGGAAAACCCATTTATCCAAACCAAGCATGATTAAGAACTAGGAAATATAGCACTTGCATATGTTTCTCATGTATTAAGTGCAGCCAAATTCGATTTATTCCTCACATGCACAACAATACAAAATTCTACCCACGACAATTGGACATCGCATTGCCGAATTGAACCAAGCAGTTAACTAAACACCACAACAAATGAACCAAACATTAACTGAGCACCACATTGCACAATATAACATACTCCTAATAGAAGATCAGACAGTTAACCAAACAGTTAACTACAGCCAATTTTAGCAATTGTATTTGTTTCTCATGTATTTACTACAGCCAAATTCAATTTATTCCTCACATGGTATACAATAACAGAATGCACCCACAACTATTTGAACATCGCATTGCAGAATTGAACCAAACAGTTAACTAAACACCGCAACACAAATGAACCAAACGTTAATTGAGCACCATATTGCACAATGTATAACCAAACCAAGCATGCTTGACAACTTGGAAATATAGCAATTGTATTCATTTCTCATGTATTTTGTAAAGATAAATTCGATTTATTTCTCACATGGTGGACAATACAAAATTGCAGCCTGAAGAATTGAACATCACATTTGCAGAATTGAACCAAACAGTTAACTGAAGACGACAACTAATTAACAAAATAGTTAATAAATGGGCACCACACTACACGACATATAGAACATATACACTAGAGCAATAGATTGCATGGTAAAATTAGATAGCACAATTCACTATAATTTGTGAAGGAAAGGAAGGAGCAGCACACGCAACGGGTAAACCGAGCATGAACCGGCATAGATAGCAAATGGCAAGGTGTTCCTCCAAGATCTGGGGGTTGGCACGAATGACAGCCATCGCGACCTCATCCGCGCGTGCGGCCGCGATTTGCTTCTCCACTGCCAAATGTTCCTTGAGATCCTGACTATACTGCGTGCACCATGGCTTAGGGCGACACTTATTTGGTGGAGGGGTTGGTGATTTGGGTGGAAGGTGTCGCGCTCGCGCCGGCGGTCGGGACATGTGGGATGTGGAAGGAGGAGGAGGATGGGGGTCGGGTGTGGATTACTTGCCTGGATAGACGAGGCCGAGCAGCGTGAAGGAGGGTCGCCGACAAGGAGGCGACGCTGCAAGCAAGGAGTGAAGGTTTCAACTTGGAAAGGAAGGCGGAAACAAGGGAAATGTGGCTTTTGGTAAGGGGGAGGGGGAGGGGGCGGGGAGGTAGATATTTCCGCGGAAGTCGAAAATTTGGAATCGCTTGAGCAAAAAAACTGGCGCGCAAAGTGTCATCAGACACGGTCCCTTATTCAGAACTGTGTATGATATGTGTGTTGGGGAAGGTAGTAATTTCAAAAATTTCCTACGCACACGCAAGATCATGGTGATGTATAGAAACGAGAGGGGATAATGTCATCCACGTACCCTCGTAGACCGTAAGGGGAAGTGTTATGACAACGTGTTTGATGTAGTCATACGTCTTCACGATCGACCGATCCTAGTACCGAATGTATGACACCTCAGCGATCTACACATGTTCAGCTTGGTGACGTCCAACAAACTCACGATCCAGTAGAGCTTCGAGGGAGAGTTCCGTCAGCACGACGACGTGATGACGGTGTTGATGAAGCTACCGACGCAGGGCTTCACCTAAGCACCGCTACGATATGACCGAGGTGGATTATGGTGGAGGGGGGCACCGCACATGGCTAAAGATCAATGATCAACTTGTGTGTCTATGGGGTGCCCCCCTCCGCCGCATATAAAGGAGTGGAGGAGGGGGAGGGCCGGACCTCTACCATGGCGCACCCTGGGGAGTCCTACTCCCATCGGAAGTAGGATTCCCCCCTTCCAAGTAGTAGGAGTAGGAGAGAAGGAAAGGGAAGAGAGAAGAGAAGGAAGGAGGAGGCGCCGCCCCTCCCCCTAGTCCAATTCGGACTAGGCCTTGGGGGGGGGGGGGCGCGCGGCCTGCCCTCTCTCTCTCCTTTAAAGCCCAATAAGGCCCATATACTCCCCGGCGAATTCCCGTAACTCTCCGGTACTCCGATAAATACCCGAACCACTCAGAACCATTTCGATGTCCGAATATAGCCTTCCAATATATCGATCTTTACGTCTCGAACATTTCGAGACTCCTCGTCATGTACATGATCTCATCCGGGACTCCGAACTACCTTAGGTACATCAAAACACATAAAATCATAATACCGATCATCACCGAATGTTAAGCGTGCGGACCCTATGGGTTCGAGAACTATGTAGACATGACCAAGACATGTCTCCGGCAAATAACCAATAGCGGAACCTGGATGCTCATATTGGCTCCCACATATTCTAAGAAGATCTTTATCGGTCAAACTGCATAACAACATTCGTTGTTCCCTTTGTCATCGGTATGTTACTTGCCCGAGATTTGATCGTTGGTATCTCAATACCTAGTTCAATATCATTATCGGCAAGTCTCTTTACTCGTTCCGTAATGCATCATCCCGCAACTTACTCATTAGTCACATTGCTTGCAAGGCTTATAGTGATGTGCATTACCGAGAGGGCCTAGAGATACCTCTCTGACAATTGGAGTGACAAATCCTAATCTTGATCTATGCCAACTCAACAAACACCATCGGAGACACCTGTAGAGCACCTTTATAATCACCTAGTGACGTTGTGACGCTTGGTAGCACACAAAGTGTTCCTCCGATATTCGGGAGTTGCATAATCTCATAGTCATAGGAACATGTATAAGTCATGAAGAAAGAAATAGCAACATACTAAACGATCAAGTGCTAAGCTAACAGAATGGGTCAAGTCAATCACATCATTCCCTAATGATGTGATCCCATTTATCAAATGACAACTCATGTATATGGCTAGGAAACTTAACCATCTTTGATTAACGAGCTAGTCAAGTAGAGGCATACTAGTGACACTCTATTTGTCTATGTATTCACACATGTACTAAGTTTTCGGTTAATACAATTCTAGCATGAATAATGAACATTTATCATGATATAAGGAAATATATAAATAACAACTTAATTATTGCCTCTAGGGCATATTTCCTTCAGTCTCCCACTTGCACTAGAGTCAATAATCTAGTTCACATCGCCATGTGATTTAACACCAATATTCACATCTATATGTGATTAACACCATAGTTCACATCGTCATGTGACCAACACCCAAAGGGTTTACTAGAGTCAATAATCTAGTTCACATCGCTATGTGATTAACACCCAAAGAGTTCTAAGGTATGATCATGTTTTGCTCATGAGAGAAGTTTACTCAACAGGTCTGTCCGTATGTATTTTGCAAATATTCTATGTCTACAATGCTCTGCACGGAGCTACTCTAGCTAATTGCTCCCACTTTCAATATGTATCCACTCCATAATTGATTAGTGTAAAAGCTTGCATCAATGTAACTCTTTACGACGAGCTCTTTTATCACCTCCATAATGAGAAATATTTCCTTAGTCCTCACTGAGGATAATTTTGATCGTTGTCTAGTAATCTACTCCTAGATCAAAAAATGTACTACCTTGCTAAACTCAAGGCAGGGTAGAATAGGTCTGGTACATAGCACAAAATACTTTTATAGAACCTATGACTGTGGCATAGGGAATGACTTTCATTCTCTTTCTATTTTCTGCCGTGGTCGGGCTTTGAGTCTTACTCAACTTTACACCTTGTAATACAGGCAAGAACCCTTTCTTTGACTGATCCATTTTGAACTTCTTCAGAAACTTTACCAAGGTATGTGCTTTGTGAAAGTCCAATTAAGTGTCTTGATCTATCTCTATAGATCTTGATGCCCAATATGTAAGCAGCTTCACCGAGGTCTTTCCTTTTGAAAAACTCCTTTCAAATACTCCTTTATGCTTTCCAAAAAATTCTACATTATTTCTGATCAACAATATGTCATTCACATATACTTATCAGAAATGTTGTAGTGCTCCCACTCACTTTCTTGTAAATATAGGCTTCACTGCAAGTCTGTATAAACCTATATGCTTTGATCAACTCATCAAAGTGTATATTCCAACTCTGAGATGTTTGCACTAGTCCATAGATCGATCACTGGAGCTTACACACTTTGTTAGCACCTTTAGGATTGACAACACCTTCTGGTTGCATCATATACAACTCTTCTTTAATAAATCCATTCAGGAATGCAGTTTTGACATCCATTTGTCAGATTTCATAAAATGTGGCAATTGCTAACATGATTCAGACAGACTTAAGCATCGACATGAGTGAGAAAATCTCATCGTATTCAACACCTTGAACTTGTCGAAAAACCTTTTGTGACAAGTTGAGCTTTGTAGATAGTAACACTACTATCAGCGTCTGTCTTCCTCTTGAAGATCCATTTATTTTCTATGGCTTGCCGATCATCGGGCAAGTCTACCAAAGTCCACACTTTGTTCTGATACATGGATCCCATCTCAGATTTCATGGCCTTCAAGCCATTTCGCGGAATCTGGGCTCATCATCGCTTCCTCATAGTTTGTAGGTTCATCATGATCCAGTAACATGACTTCCAGAATAGGATTACCGTACCCCTCTGGTGCGGACTGTACTTTGGAAGACTTACGAGGTTCTGTAGTAACTTAATCTGAAGTTTCATGATCATCATCATTAGCTTCCTCACTAATTGGTGTAGGAATCACTGGAACTGGTTTCTGTGATGAACTACTTTCCAATTCGGGAGAAGGTATAATTACCTTATCAAGCTCTACTTTCCTCCCACTCACTTCTTTTGAGAGAAACTCCTTCTCTAGAAAGGATCCATCTTAGCAACAAATATCTTGCCTTCGGATCTGCGATAGAAGGTCTACCCAACAGTTTCCTTTGGGTATTCTATGAAGAGGCACTTCTCCGATTTGGGTTCGAGCTTATCAGGTTGAAACTTTTTCACATAAGCATCACAGCCCCAAACTTTAAGAAACGACAACCTTGGTTTCTTGCCAAACCACAGTTCATAAGGCGTCATCTCAACGAATTTTGATGGTGCCCTATTTAAAGTGAATGCAGCTGTCTCTAATGCATAACCCCAAAACGATAGTGGTAAATCAGTAAGATACATCATAGATCGCACCATATCCAATAAAGTGCGGTTACGATGTTCGGACACACCATTATGCCGTGGTGTTCCATGTGGCATGAGCTATGAAACTATTCCACATTGTTTTTAAGTGAAGGCCAAACTTGTAACTCAAATATTCTCCTCTACGATCAGATTGTAGAAACTTTATTTTCTTGTTACGATGATTCTCCACTTCACTCTGACATTCTTTGAACTTTTGAAATGTTTCAGACTTGTGCTTCATTAAGTAGATATACTCATATCTGCTCAAATCATCTGTGAAGGTCAGAAAATAATGATACCCGCCATGAGCATCAACACTCATTGGACCGCATACATCGGTATGTATTATTTCCAACAAGTTAGTAGCTTGTTCCATTGTTCCGGAGAACGGAGTTTTAGTCATCTTGCTCAAAAGGCACGATTCACAAGCATCAAATGATTCATAACCAACTGATTCCAAAAATCCATCTTTATGGAGTCTCTTCATGCGCTTTACACCGATATGACCCAAACGGCAGTGCCACAAATAACTTGCACTATCATTATCAACTTTGCATCGTTTGGCATCAATATTATGAATATGTGTATCACTACGATCGAGATCCAACAAACTATTTTCATTGGGTGTATGACCATCGAAGGTTTTATTCATGTAAACAGAACAACAATAATTCTCTGACCTTAAATGAATAACCGTATTGCAATAAACATGATCAAATCATATTCATGCTCAACGCAAACGCCAAATAACATTTATTTAGGTTTAACACTAATCCCAAAAGTATAGGGAGTGTGCGATGATGATCATATAAATCTTGGAACGACTTCCAACACACATCATCACTTCACCCTCAACTAGTCTCTGTTATTCTGTAACTCCTGTTTCGAGTTACCAATTTTTAGCAACCGAACAAGTATCAAATACCCAGGGGCTACTATAAACACTAGTAAGGTACACATCAATAACCTGTATATTAAATATACCCTTGTTCACTTTGCCATCCTTCTTATCCACCAAATATTCAGGGCATTTCCACTTCCAGTGACCATTTCCTTTGCAGTAGAAGCACTCAGTTTCAGGCTTTAGTCTAGCTTTGGGCTTCTTCACGGAAGTGACAACTTGCTTGCCATTCTACATGAAGTTCCCTTGCTTTCCCTTTGCCCTTTTCTTGAAACTAGTGGTCTTGTTAATCATCAACATTTGATGCTCTTTCTTGATTTCTACCTTCATTGATTTCATCATCATGAAAAGCTCGGGAACCGTTTTCATCATCCCTTGCATACTATAGTTCATCACGAAGTTCTACTAACTTGGTGATGGTGACTAGAGAACTTTGTCAATCACTATCTTATCTGGAAGATTAACTCCCACTTGATTCAAGCGATTGTAGTACCCAGACAATCTGAGCACATGCTCACTGCTTGAGCTATTCTCCTCCATCTTATAGCTATAGAACCTGTTGGAGACTTCATATCTCTCAACTCGGGTATTTGCTTGAAATATTAACTTCAACTCCTGGAACATCTCATATGGTCCATGACGTTCAAAACGTCTTTGAAGTTCCGATTCTAAGCCGTTAAGCATGGTGCACTAAACTATCAAGTAGTCATCATATTGAGCTAGCCAAACGTTCATAACGTCTGCATCTTCTCCTGTAATAGGTCTGTCACCTAGCGGTGCATCAAGGACATAATTCTTCTGAGCAATGAGGATAAACCTCAGATCACGGACCCAGTCCGCATCATAGCTATTATCATCTTTCAACTTAGTTTTCTACAGGAACACATATAAAACATAGGGAAGCAACAACGGGAGCTATTGATCTACACCATTATTTGCAAAATACTATCAGGACTAAGTTCATGATAAATTAAAGTTCAATTAATCATATTACTTAAGAACTCCCACTTAGATAGACATCCCTCTAATCATCTAAGTGATCACGTGATCCAAATCAACTAAACCATGCCCGATCATCACGTGAGATGGAGTAGTTTTCAATGGTGAACACCACTATGTTGATCATATCTACTATATGATTCACGCTCGACCTTTCGGTCTCTAGTGTTCCGAGGCCATACTTGCATATGCTAGGCTCGTCAAGTTTAACCCGAGTATTTCTGCGTGTGCAAAACTGGCTTGCACCCGTTGTATGTGAACGTAGAGCTTATCACACCCGATCATCATGTGGTGTCAACGGTGCATACTCAGGGAGAACACTTATACCTTGAAATTTAGTGAGATATCATATTATAAAGCTACTTCCGAACTAAGCAAAATAAGATGTATAAAAGATAAACATCACATGCAATCAAAATATGTGACATGATATGGCCATCATCATCTTGTGCCTTTGATCGCCATATCCAAAGCATCATCATGATCTCCATCGTCACCGGCATGACACCATGATCTCCATCATCTTGATCTATATAAATGTGTTGTCACATGGCCGTCTCGCCAACTATTGCTCTTGCAACTATTGCTATCGCATAGCGATAAAGTAAAGCAATTATTTGGAGCTCGCATCTTATGCAATAAAGAGACAACCATAAGGCTTCTACCAGTTGCCGATAACTTCAACAAAACATGATCATCTCATACAAAAACTTATATCTCATCACGTCTTGACCATATCACATCACAATATGCCCTGCAAAAACAAGTTAGACGTCCTCTACTTTGTTGTTGCAAGTTTTACGTGGCTGCTACGGGCTTAGCAAGAACCGTTCTTACCTACGCATCAAAACCACAATGATTTTTCATCAAGTATGTGTTGTTTTAACCTTCAACAAGGACCGGGCGTAGACACACTCAATTCAACTAAAGTTGGAGAAACTGACACCTGCCAACCACCTGTGTGCGAAGCACATCGGTAGAACCAGTCTCGCATAAGCGTACGCGTAATGTTGGTCCAGGCCGCTTCATCCAACAATACCGCCAAATCAGAGTATGACATGCTTGTAAGCAGTATGACTAGTATCGCCCACAACTCACTTGTGTTCTACTCGTACATATAACATCTACGCATAAACCTGGCTCGGATGCCACTGTTGGGGAATGTAGTAATTTCAAAAATTTCCTACGCACGTGCAAGATCATGGTGATGCATAGCAACGAGAGGGGAGAGTGTCGTCCACGTACCCTCATAGACCGTAAGCGGAAGCGTTATGACAACGTGGTTGATGTAGTCGTACATCTTCACGATCGACCGATCCTAGTACCAAACATACAACACCTCTGCGATCTGCACACGTTCAGCTCAGTGACGTCCCACGAACTCACGATCCAGTAGAGCTTCAAGGGAGAGTTCTGTCAGCATGACGACATGATGACGGTGTTGATGAAGCTACCAACACAGGGCTTCGCCTAAGCAGCGCTACGATATGACCGAGGTGGATTATGGTGGAGAGGGGCACCGCACACGGCTAAAGAGCAATGATCAACTTGTGTGTCTATGGGCTGTCCCCTCCCCCGTATATAAAGGAGTGGAGGAGGGGGAGGGCCGGCCCTCTACTATGGCGCGCCCTGGGGAGTCCTACTCCCACCGGAAGTAGGATTCCGCCTTCCAAGTAGTAGGAGTAGGAGAGAAGGAAAGGGAAGAGAGAAGAGAATGAAGGAGGGGGCGCCGCCCCTCCCCCTAGTCCAATTCGGACTAGGCCTTGGGGGGGGGGGGCATGCCCTCTCTCTCCCTTAAAGCCCAATAGGGCCCATATACTCCCCGGCGAATTCCCGTAACTCTCCGGTACTTCGAGAAATACCCGAACCACTCAGAACCTTTCCGATGTCCGAATATAGCCTTCCAATATATCAATCTTTACGTCTCGTACATTTCGAGACTTCTCGTCGTGTCCAAGATCTCATCCGGGACTCTGAACTACCATCGGTACATCAAAACACATAAACTCATAATACCGATCGTCACCGAACGTTAAGCGTGCGGACCCTACGGGTTCGAGAACTATGTAGACATGACCGAGACATGTATCCGGCCAATAACCAATAGAGGAACCTGGATGCTCATATTGGCTCCCACATATTCTACCAAGATCTTTATCGGTCAAACCGCATAACAACATTCATTGTTCCCTTTGTCATTGGTATGTTACTTGCCCGAGATTTGATCGTCGGTATCTCAATACCTAGTTCAATCACGTTACCGGCAAGTCTCTTTACTCATTCCGTAATGCATCATACCACAACTATCTCATTAGTCACATTGATTGCAAGGCTTATAGTATTACCGAGAGGGCCCAGAGATACCTCTCCAACTATCAGAGTGACAAATCCTAATCTCAATCTATGGCAACTCAACAAACACCATCGGAGACACCTATAGAGCACCTTTATAATCACCCAGTCACGTTGTGACATTTGGTAGCACACAAAGTGTTCCACCGGTATTCGGGAGTTGCATAATCTCGTAGTCATAGGAACATGTATAAGTCATGAAGAAAGCAATAGCAACATACTAAACGATCAAGTGCTAAGCTAACAGAATGGGTCAAGTCAATCACATCATTCCCTAATGATGTGATCCCGTTTATCAAATGACAACTCATGTCTATTGAGGGAGTCCTGGATAAGGGGGTATCCGAACAGCTGGACTATATGCTTTGGCCGGACTGTTGGACTATGAAGATACAAGATTGAAGACTTCGTCCCGTGTCCGGATGGGACTCTCCTTGGCGTGGAAGGCAAGCTTGGAAATTCGGTTGTAGATCTCCTTCTTTGTAAACCAACTCAGTGTAACCCTAGCCTCCTCCAGTGTCTATATAAACCGGAGGGTTTAGTCCGTAGGACACCATAACAACAACAATCATACCATAGGCTATCTTCTAGCACTACAAAAAAAGACACATCCATGACATTTTGGGCCAAACGATTTTTTTTCTGTCATACATATGACACTTCTATGACGATAATTATGACAAAACCCGGTATCATCATAGATGTGGTGGGCTCCTACTTCTATGACAAAAAATCATGACAGAAAATGGGCTTTTCGTCCTGGGCGGGCCGGAGACGCAGCTGCATGACATTCTTTGGGCCATCCATGACGGAAAAAACCATGGTAGAAGCGAGGGGAGGAAAATTTTAGGGAGTTGCCGGTTACGGTGGGAGGTCGGGGGCCGAGCGATGCATGTTTCTCTCATACACGTACGCGCGTGTGCGCGAGGCGTTGGCTCTAACTGAACCCGAGCGAGGCGTTGGGCTCTAACTGAACCCGAGCGATTGCACTGCAGGCTACGCATTACTGAACCCAAGCGATCGAGGGGTGGCCATGGAGGGGTGGTTGAACAGGACCCCGTGGTGTGGTGGAGGGCTGGATGAACAGTAGACGGTGGAGGGGTGCCCGTGGAGGGGTGGTTGAACAGTAGTCGGTGGAGTAGAGCGTAGTGGAGGCTGGATGAACAGGAGCCCGTGGAGGCTGGAGGAGGTCGATGGTAGCCCGTGGAGGCTGGAGGAGGTCGACGGTGGAGATGAACAGTATCCCGTGGAGTCCCGTTTTGCGGTACGGCACACCCTTCCTGATGAACAGGACCCCCGTTTCGACCGTAGGAGGTCCGTTTCGTCCGTTTTGCGGTACGCCACACCCCTCCCGATCAACAAGACC
>NC_041385.1:74606209-74629415 GCF_002162155.2 Triticum dicoccoides
TGCGGTACGCCACACCCCTCCCGATCAACAGGACCCCCGTTTCGACCGTAATAGGTCCGTTTCATCCATTTTGCGGTACGCCACACCCCTCCCGATCAACATGACCCCCGTTTTGACCGTAGGAGGTCCATTTCCTCCGTTTTGCGGTACGCCACACCCCTCCCGATCAACAGGACCCTGTTCCGAACGTAGGAGGTCCGTTTCCTTACGCCAGGCCTCGTTTCCATCGCCTGTTCCGTCCAAGCCCTCCCGATGAACATGACTACGCATTCCGTTTTGACCCAGCCGGTTGGCTCCCCATGAACACGACGACGATGCTGTTTATCCGTTCCGACCCAGCCATGTACGTATGCGCGAGTAGGCCTTCGAGACCCTTCCCATATGTACGTATGTGGTCGTATTTTCTTTCTTGCACCCTCGCTGCTATACGTACGTGTACATGCTATGTGCGCGCCTCTACTACGACACGTGCACGCCTCTACTACGACACGTGCGCGCCTCTACAACGACCAGTATGTACGTACACGTTCGCGACCAGAATGACAACCCTACGTATGCTTCGACCAGGTGGGTCCCGACTGTCAGGCACTTCCTTGCCTGTGAAGATGTAGATGGTGGGTCCCAGCAGTCAGGGGAGCGAATCGTTTTTTTTGCCCGGACGCACTTCCTTGCGTGCGAAGATGTAGCTGGTGGGTCCCAACAGTCAGGGGGAAACGTTTTTTTCACGAAATACGGTGGTCCGTCCAATGGGTCCCCGCTGTCAGGTGGAGGAAGAATTATTTTGCGCATAATAAGGAGGCACTTCCTTGCTGCGGCCGTGGACCCAGCTGTCAGCCTCTCCACGTACAGTCCACGTCCGATGGAAGCCATTCCTTGACCACGTTGACCATGCCGCGCCGAGAGCACCAGGGCGGTGGACGACAGCGAGGCCTAGGAAGGGGACGACGCAGAGCCGGGGAAGACGCTACAGTGGATGCCCATGCATAGAGGAGTACGACGGTTCACTAGTTCGCTGCGGTGTGAGGCTACTGTCGCCACAGAATAACAGGGGGTGTGGGTGAGTAGAGGGATGGCCTGGCCAGCGGTGGGAGTGGTAGGGGGCGGTGAGGCCTCCGCCGCATCGCAGCCAGCCACGGGAGGCAGGAGCATGAGGCATGACCGGCGCTAGTTTGGGCGGCTGGAGCAAGAAGACCAGAGGTTGAAGAAGCACTACGGCCGTTGGATGGACATCGTACGGTCACTGGAGCTAGAATCGTGCATATTGACTAAGTTGACAAAGCCCTCCATCCCCGTCAACTTAGTAGGCCCACAAGTCAGCCTGCCACTATACTGGGTCCCAGCTAACAGGGGGAGTATTCATTTTTTTGTGCGTAATAAGGAGGCACTTCCTTGCGTGCGAAGATATAGCTGGTGGGTCCGAGCTGTCAGCGGCGGTAACGTTTTTTTCGCGAAATACAGAGGCCCTTTCGGTGGGTCCCCGATGTCAGGTGGAGGAATCATTATTTTGCGTGTAATAAGGAGGCATTTCCTTGCGTGCGGCCGTGGACCCAGTTGTCGGCCTCTCCACGTACAGTCCACTTCAGATGCATGTCGGTCGTTGACAATGTTGACCAGGCCGCGCTGAGAGCACCAGGGCGGTGGACGACGACGAGGCCTAGGAAGGGAACGACACGGAGGCAGGGAAGACTCGGCAGTTGTTTCCCACACGGAGAGGAGTACGACTGTACGAGGGTTTACTGGTTCGTCTACCGTCACCGGAGAATAACAGCAGGTGTGGGTGAGTAGAGGGATGGCTAGGCCAGCGATGGGAGTACGGTGGGGCGGTGAGGCCTACGCGGCAGCACAGCCGGCCGTGGGGAGGAGGGAGCAGGCAGTCCCGCCGGCGCTTGTTTGAGCGGCTGGAGCAGGAAGAGCAGAGATTGAAGAAGCACGACGGCCGTTGGATGGACATCCTACAGTCACTGCTTGTGCGTCAACCTTTTTTTAGGAAAGCCTCAAATCTGTGGAAAACAACATACAACCCATCTTCCATTATTTCTAATAATTTACAACCCATTTGCTAATTCTTAAGGTCTTTTTGGAGCCCATATTCTTTTTGTTAGCATTACAGGCCATATTGTGGCCACGGTTAAAAAATTATACGAAATTTTGCATATTTGGGTGCGGTCCGAACTATTTTTAATTCCGAAATTTCGACTCACATTCAAACTGATTTAAAAATAAAGGTATATCAATATAGAATCCAACAAATTCTCCACACATAAAAATTAATGTAATTTAAAATCTCGAAATGAAAAAAAGATATTTGAAACTAATTGCCGGTTTGATGTGTTTTAAAAATGTACAACCCATTTCCTATTATTGATAGGCCATTTTCTCGGCCAGCCGAATGAAGCTCTCCTCGTCTTGAAAGATTTGCATCCCAACAGGCATGACAAAGCGACTTACTTGGCAAATCACAAAAAAACTGGGCTGTGGCCTTGGACCTAGCTGTCAGCCTCTCCACGTACAATACTCTTTCGATGGAAGTCGGTTGTTGACCACATTGACCACGCCATGCCGAGAGCACCAAGGCGGTGGACGATGGTGAGGCTTAGGAAGGGGACGACGCGGAGCTGGGGAAGACGCGGCAGTGGATGCCCACGCGGAGAGGAGTACGAGGGTTCACTGGTTCGGCTGCGGCGTGAGGCTGCTGTCGCCGCAGAATAACAGGGGGTGTGGGTGAGTAGAGGGATACCCTGGGCCAGCGGTGGGAGTAGTAGGGGGCGGTGAGGCCTCCGCGGCATCACGGCTGGCCACGAGAGGGAGGAGCACGCGGCATGACCGGCGCTGCTTTGGGCGGCTGGAGCAAGAAGACCAGAGGTTAAAGAAGCACTATGGCCGTTGGATGGACATCGTATGGTCACTGGAGTTAGAATCGTTCATATTGACTAAGTTGACAAAGCCCTCCATCCTCGTCAACTTAGTAGGCCCACAAGTCAGCCACCTACTATGGTGGGTCCCAGCTAGCAGGGGGTATTCATCTTTTGGTGCGTAATAAGGAGGAAGTTCCTTGCGTGTGAAGATATAGCTGGTGGGTCTGACCTGTCAGCGGGGGAACGTGTTTTTCACGAAATACAGAAGCCCTTCCCACGTACAGTGCATGTACAGTGCGTAATAAGGAGGAACTTTCCTTGCTTGCGACCATGGACCTCGTGGGTCCCAGCCGTCAGGCTCTCCACGTATAGTCCTCTTCCGATGAATCTTGTATGTTGACCACGCCGCGCCGAGTGCACCGAGGCGGTGGACAATGGCAAGGCCCCAGACTGGAACGACCCGGAGATGGGGAAGACACGGCAGTGGAGTCGCAGACGGAGAGGAGTGGGAAACTTGACTGGTTCGGGTGCGGGGTGGGCCTACACTCGGCAGAGAATAACAGGAGGTGCGGAGTGGAGGGATGGCCTGGCCATCGGCGGGGTAGAATTTCACTGAGGAGCGCAAAACAACGACGCTGGACGCTGAAGGCTGGAGCAGGCGGTTCCGGCAGAGCTGGGGAAGAAGACGAGAGATTAAAGAAGAATGCCAGCCATTGGATGTAAATCCAACGCCTTCTTAGGCTTTGACCTACTGGCCCACATGTCAGCCAGTCCATTTGTTTTTTTGTCCATTTGGTGGGCTGGGTGAAACAATGATGTAGCATCTATGCAGCCCGTTTAAATCCCATTTGCATTTGTCTCGAAATCCGCGGACTTGCTGGGTTGGGTGAAAATATCATGTTGCGCTAGACGGAGAAATGTTGTAAAAACATAAACACATGATTGCACGTCAGTAAAATCTTTGCAAGCTTATGTACGCAATCACTAGGAGTTAACTTGGCAAGTTATATATAAACAATTATTATTATTATTTTGTAAGAACTTTCAACTTACGAAATAAAAATATCATTTTAATGTGATGAGTTAATAGTACGTGGGGTGTTATTATTTTTTAGGCTAGACATGGGACAGTTGAGTTGGTTCTAGGGGAAACTACTAGGAGAAAACTTAGTTTACTTCGAAAAAGAAAGTGGGAGAAAATTCAGAGACCTGCTGGGTCCACCTTAGGAGAGGAATATGTTGGGAGGAAGGAGATTCAAAGCACGACAGCCGAGTGAACTAGTTTTTTTACGGACAAGTGAACTAGTTTACATACATAAGCAAATAGCCACTAAAAAAGCAATCAGGTTAATGGGTTCTTAAAAGAAATATTTCGGACAAAACAGATAATTACGACACATAGGGTAATGCATGAAACACTCAGATGATAAAGGTGCTTATAAACAGATAAAGTACAACATCTAGATCTTCGTGGCACACTTGATCATGACGCTGCAGCTGTCCGTGTACTCGTCGGTTACGGGAAGCAGACACGCCCTCATGTCCAAGATCTGCCTGTACATGTTGTAGCATGCGTATGCATCCTTGGCCACGTAGGTTATGTAGGCTAGATTCAGAGGTACCTCCCACATGTTCAAGTCGTCTTCTTTCATGTTGGCATATCAGGGGTCGATGATGGTCTCAGCGAGGTAAAACACGGAGTCCTTCTCCTGCCCATTGCTGATGATCTTGTATTGCTTTTGGATGTCGACAAGCTTGTTGCAGCAGATGACCGAATCGTCGTGTTCTTCCTTCTGTCCACCATAGCGAAGGTGCAGTCGGCACTGCCGATGAAACAGGCGAATGCTCCAGAACCTGGTGCAGCCATAGGACTGAGGCGAGGCAGAGCTTCACCGAGTCCGTATCGTTGGTGTACATCACATTCAACTTGGTGTAGCCATAGGACTGAGCGGCGAACTAACTCCTTGCTGAAGTCCATATCCAGAAGGCTCACCCCTCGGATCGACATTGGAGTCTTTTCGAGTGAACGAGTGTGTAGGCGGCGGCAGCAGTTCGTTTTTCAGCTCTTGGGGAACTGGATTCAACAGTAAGCTGAGTGTGTACAGGCGACAACAGTTACTACCCCTCCCTCGTCCGCTGCACGCCCGGCAGAAGATGCACCCTCGGCGCATTCAAACGCCTCCATTAAGAAACCTACTCCGGCCACACGTCGGTTCACGAGCGGGTCTGTATTGATACTGTAATAACAGGAGTTAGTGGTCACTTTACTTAAATTTAATTAGCTTTAATAGAAATTTATACTTAAAACAAGCAATGCATTGGCTCGTTCTATCAGTGCCACGGGATCAACATGCACAACAATTAGAATTATTATTCTCAGGACGCACACGATCAACACATTTGTCGCACTTTCACAAACATAATACTACCAAGTTTGAACTGTTTGTTATGGTTGCTGTCCTCTGCATCATCATGCCGTGTTTCCCAGCTTGCAAGATTCAGAACCAACAAATAAGATCCAAATAATAAGTACAAGAAAGATGCCTACACATCTCATTGATTCCCAGCTTGCAAGATTCAGAACCAACAAATAAGATCCAAATAATAAGTACAACAAAGATGCCTACACATCTCATTGATTCCCAGCTTGCAAGATTCAGAACCAACAAATAAGATTCAAATAATAAGTACAACAAAGATGCCTACACATCTCATTGATTCCCAGCTTGCAAGATTCAGAACCAACCCATCAGAGCCTTTTGATAAAGTGAATATCGAGATTAAATCCATCTTGGCTAGCCATGCCATACAATCAAAGAACTTGGCGAATGCTCTTGACCGTCACAACATCTGTAGTTGAGTATTCCCGTTTGCACAGCATGTTTGCACAGCACAAACAAGGAGACAGGAAAGCATGATTTCACTTTAATAGTGGCCTCCTTGAACTCAACCTCCAGGTCCACTAGGATGAGGTCTACCTGGAGTTCCATGATTCAATTCATGCACCTTTTTCTGTGGTTCACCTGAAATGAAGCAAAGATTGCATCATTCAGCTAGCAAGAAGTACTTGCTCTTGTGAGCTGGCAGGTTCTTCTTTAGTAGTTGCACTAAAATTGAGGAACATTAAGGTTGGCTGTCCGGCTCATGTAAGGTGCAACTATAATTTTCTTATCCTTTTGTGCAGTTCCACCAAAATAAAGTGCCATTGTGGTGATAGTGACGGCTCCATCTTGCAAAGGCTAATAAAATGTTGCACGAGATAACCCGCAGAACTTGACGGAGATTTTGGAAACTCCAATCACCATTTGTGCAGTTCCACCAAAATTGAGAGATGTTGCCCACGTGACATTTTAGTTGAACTGCACAAGACACTCATTCCAAAAAAAGTGTTTTGTGCATTTCACCAAAAGGTCACAATAGCAACAAGGTGAAATGGATATCCCTATCTACACAAAATGATAGAAAGTTAACAGTTGCTGGTCAATAAGAATATACGAAACATATACAAAATGAAAAGAAGCATCTTAATTATGTTCATGGCAATCACGCAAGGACAGTAGAAATTTTAAAACGTCAGCAATGCTTCATGTTACCAGAAGCATTATGATCAACAATGAGATTCCTCAGATATGGGATTACTTTAATGGTGGCATTGCTTGTTTACCAGACACAGTAAATCAACAACAGCTAAAGAGTTGGTTTAAGGGCATGGGACTGTGGGGACACCAGGACGCTCAACAACGTAAAGGAGCAACTCACTTATCATACTTGGGAAAACAGTAGGAGTGCCATTTGTAACACAGTTTAATTGCATCTTATCACTGGAGGCATTAGATTAACAATAACACTGGTTAAACATGTCCCTAAGGTAACCGTGTGATCGCTTCATTTTACATGGGCCCTTACATTAACAACAGCAAAAGGTTGGTATAAGGACATTCAACAGTGGACGCATCAGCACAATGTACCTACAAGGATGCATAAAGTGGTGATGCCCAGATTGTTCACGCTATGTGAGGGCAGCAAACCAAATCCTGGAGACCTTTTACTATGTGAGGGCAGCAAATCTAATCCTAGAGACCTTTTACTATGTGAGGGCAGCAAATCTAATCCTGAGACCTTTTACTATGTGAGGGCAGCAAATCTAATCCTGAGACCTTTTACTATGTGAGGGCAGCAAATCTAATCCTGAGACATTTTACTATGTGAGGGAGCAAATTTAATCCTGAGACCTTTTACTATGTGAGGGCAGAAAATCTAATCCTGGAGACCTTTTACTATGTGATGGCAGTAAATCTAATCCTGGACATACTCTGTTGACTTTTCCACCAGCCGCCACTTTCTATCCTTTTTTCAACCAATAATAGATCTGTTCCTTATCCAGTTTGTACTGCATTTTCCAATAATTTCCCTTTTCAACCAAGAGACCGGTTGGGTATCTGGTCTCTACTACTTTCACCATATTATTTTCTCTTTGAATCAAGTCCTAAATTCATGCTACAACTTTCCCCCCTTTCTTCGTTGTTTGACCAAAGCCCTAGATTCGAATGCATGAAGTAGCTTTACCTCTAATAATACTAAAAATTTAGGTGGCTTTGGAAGAGCTGATGGGAGTAGAAAAAGATGCACATGCAGACACGTGGGGAGCTGTGGCAGTAGAGCAAGGCCGCTTTCGAAGAACTTATACCTGAGGGTCGCCGAGATGTTGGCGGCGGCAGGTCGGATCTGCGGACAATACGGCAGGGAGGAAGAAGGGTCAGAGGACCTCCCGAGCCGGCGCTGTGTCGGAGAGAATGGCACGGGCAGAGGATCGGGCCCCTCCGGTAGCTGTGGGTTTCCTCCCTCGGCGGTGATGACCGCGTGAACGATGCACCTTTTAGTCCTCTACACACACCGGCCGAAGGGATCCGGCCGGATCTGTGACCAGCGGTGAGCAGAGAGAAAATGTCGCTACCGCTGTCTTGTTTATATCTGGAGAGGATGAGAGAATGAAGAGAGCAACCCTAGTAAAGCAAGCGCTCAGGCCCCTGCGTCCATATATAGTGGAGTGATTATCTTTTTTCTCTCCACAACAAGCATTTCAATTTGTGTACGTGGCATTAAAGAAAAGAAACTCTCTATTTAAGGTGACTACTCTACGACTCCTACTTACTACTACAGTATTGTTCACTTGTGCTCCCCGCCCCTCCATTCATTGAACAAGCCCACGGGTGAATAAACATACAGTAAGTACTGTATTTATATAGAACGAACAAGCTCGAACTATTTTCGCGTAGTTAAAAGTTGAGGGCGGGGCTTTCCCGGGCAGTACGCGCGACAATTTTTGGGTAGGCGGTTTGACAGAGAGGCGAGGAGGGTGAGCTAGTGGGGCTGTGTGATTTGACGATGCGTTACTGATGGAAAGACTTGTGATATGACCACTCACTATAGTCATGAATTACTGGCGCTCCTACCGGGGTGATGCCCTCCTTCCGTTCCACTCTCTAATCTGGTCATGACACGTCGACCCGGATGCTGGCTCTCCCACATGTCGGAGTAGTAAGAAGGAGCGAAGAATGATGCGGTATATACTAGTACTATACTACTCCCTCCGTTCCTAAATATAAGTCTTTGTAGAGATTTCACTATGGACCACATACGGAGAAAAATGAGTGAATCTACACATACAATGCATCTATATACATCCGTATGTGGTCCACAGTGAAATATCTACGAGGACTTATATTTATGAACGGAGGGAGTATTACTCAGGTCGGAGGAGTGCGAACCACGACAGCCCAGTGAACCAGTCGTGCGAACCATGGTAGCCGAGTGAACCAACAGTAGAAAACAATGTGGTGATATGGCCATAAAAAACAATGTGCTACGGTCCACACTGTAGCATGTACAGTAACACTCCTCTTTGTTTGGATCCCTGAGTTAGAGCTAGTTTGGGTTGAAATAGCCTCAAATTATCGAAACAAGAGGGGTTAGTTTGAGCTAGTTTGCTCTAACCCAGCTAAAAAAACTAGCCCGATGGAGAGGTTCTAATTGGGTTAGTTATCCTTGGGCCCACTAAAAGAGAACTAAAAAAATCTCACCTGCCCGTACCAGATCGCTCCCCTAAAAAACTCTCACCTGCCCGCACTAGATCGCTCCCCTCCCTCTCGCACGACTCCTCTCTGTTCCCCATAGGGCCACCCGCCCAAGCGCCGCTCGCCCTCTCTCTCCTCTGGCCGCCCTCTCCTTCCGGCCTCCGCCGCCCTACTCCGGCCGCCCTCACCCTCCGACCTTCGAAGGTCGCCCCGCTCCCCCTTCACCAGTCGTTTTTCTCCCTCTGTCATGCGCGACGGCGGCGCATCTACCAGGGAGGTCGCGAGAGGGGTGAGTTTGTTCGTTCCTTCTCTGTCTCACGGCCATATCATTGATCTTGCTTGCTCTAGCGCTAATTCTGATTTGGAAAAGTAGATCCTAATCAAACTTGCTATATATTTGCGGTGCATGCATGGAATTGTTTGATGCTGTTTGAGGAGGTAATAAATCTTTCTAGAGGCCCAAAGATTTAGGTCACCTTTCTAGGCATTTCAATTTTAGGCTTACATTATTTGTAGAGGCCCAAAGATTCAGTTCACCTTTCTAGGTATTTCAATTTCAGGCTTGCATTGTTTCTAGAGGCCCAAAGATTCAGTTCACCTTTCTAGGTATTTGAGTTTCAGGCTTGCATTATTTCTAGAGGCCCAAATATCCAGTTCACCTTTCTAGGTATTTTAGTTTCAGGCTTGCATTATTTCTAGAGGCCCAAAGATTCAGTTCACCTTTCTAGGTATTTCAGTTTCAGGCTTGCATTATTTCTAGAGGCCCAAAGATTCAGTTCACCTTTCTAGGTATTTATGTTTCAGGCTTGCATTATTTCTAGAGGCCCAAAGATTCAGTTCACCTTTCTAGGTATTTCAGTTTCAGGCTTGCATTATTTCTAGAGGCCCAAAGATTCAGTTCACCTTTCTAGGTATTTAAGTTACAGGCTTGCATTATTTCTAGAGGCCCAAAGATTAAGTTCCCAGTCGGCGGCAAGCGGCCCTGCTACCCATGCCGGTGTCGACCTCAACTCTCAAGGGCCAGCGTCGGAGGGGTTCCCGGGGCTTGGGCTCTATAGAGCCTTCCTCCTGAGCGACGATGGCGAGCTCCTCCCTCGGTGCGTGAGGGGCTCCGGGCTCCCTCCCTATCGTGAACGACTTCCGTGATGAGTTAGCTCATTCTTTGTTTCATGAAGTGTTTTTTTATTTTGTGAAGCTTGATTGACGACTTGTATGTTTATGTGGGATATCTCATTTGTATGGACAAAGTAAAAATTATCATGTATTGCATGCTTGATTTGTATAGATGGTTCATTTATGTCAAATGTGAGCGGGAGGAGGCCACAGAAGAGCCGGCCACACCAAGAGGGTGCTTGGATCCAAGGGACTTATTTTAGTCTGACTAAAAATAGGGTCCAAAGTAGTCAAATGATTGAGATAGAGCATTTATTGTCAATCTAACCCTGCCATCCATACACCTCTTTGGTTTAGAGTTAGTTCAGGGTTAGAATCTAACTCTAACCTCTAACTGAGTTAGAGTTCTCCTCGTCTCGGTTCATCGCCATCATACTTTCCCCATACCTGTGTTTTCAGTATCCTGCGAATCAAAGAGGCCCTTTTTTTCGGGAAAAATCAAAGAGGCCCTTAGACTGGTTTAGGTCCGGCCATTTTTTATAAACGTGTTATGTCCAAAATTTAATGAACATGCTCTGGTTTCCATGAAAATAATCCGGTTTCATGAAGTAATTCATTGATTTATTTATTCTTCTGCGGGGGGTTTGCATGTAATTCGTGAGGTCTAAAATGTAAAGTACCCCGACATATGCTCCGAGTCGTGCCTGCACTACGACCTAGATGCTCTATGTCCCACATGTCGGCGAATGGGAGCACGTGGAAATAGCCTAGGAGTACATATAGGAGTATAAATGCGTGAAAAAATATGTACTGTGAAGCGTAGCCGCGGTTCGAAAAGGAGACCTAAAGTGATGACAGCTATAGGTCGCACGCACCCAACTAGTGGTACTAGACATACGACTAATTTTTCCCTCAAAAAAAGAGGCACGAGTGCTCAGTACTCCTATTCTATAAACACGGGTCCCATCTAACAACAGCGTTCGTGCTACAGCTAGCTCTCCTCCCTCGTTTCTCTCTTCTAATTCTAAACTCGGCCGACGCCTGGTGGGTGGGGTGGGTTTGCTCAACTGTGGCCCCAACTCACAGTGAAAACATTACGACTGGAATAAAAAATGCCATATACTCCCTCCATTCATAAATATAAGCCTTTTTAGATACTAGTTCAAATGGAATACAACATACAAATGTATGAAGACATAGTTTAGAGTGTAGATTCACTCATTTTGCTCCGTATGTAGTAGTCACTTGCTGGAATCTTTAGAAAGACTTATATTTGGGAACGGAGGGAGTATTATACTAATAAAACATTAAGGCCACAAGGCGATGCAGTGCTGGTTACAGGAGGCAAGAAGAAGAGATGCATCCATCGACGACGTCCACCTCCTCGACTCAGGGCGCCGGACCACCGAACGGCGCCTAAGTAGCAGTGGCTTTCGTGGCCAGGTCGACGTGCTTCTGAACAATGGCGTCCAAAGATTCCAGCCGCTGGAAGAAGGCCAACATCTTTCTGTCCTCGCTTGCCTTGTAGTGGCCTATGTAGACGATTTCCTCGTAGAGGTGGATGTGCAGGTCGACGGTTTCTTGCATGGCGAGGCGTTGTGCGGCGAGCGCGGCCTCGAGGTGCACATTCTTCGTCGTGACCTCCGGCACTTGCAGGGCCACCAGGGCTTGAAAGAGTTCATCACCATGTAGGCCGATGAGGGTGGCAGGCAATGAGGAGCCTGGGCGCGCGGGCTGGAGCAGTACGGCAAGGTCGTCCGCGCACTTCTTGACGGCGGTGAACTTGTGGATGGAGTTAACCATCATGTCGTCCATGCGAGAGGCAAAGTCGGCGTCGGCGAGGGCTATGATGCCTGCGGTCGCCGGCACCGTCTGGAAACGCTGCACAGTGTGGGGCCGCAGGCCGGCGCCTTGGATGATTTGGCACAGCTGACTGCCGCTCGCGTCCATCGGCTCCATAGGTGCTTGTGGCTTCTGGTCACTTGGTCTTGGATTGGAGTGAGCAGTGTCGTGCAGAGACTTGGGAGTAGATGGATTGGAGTGGTGGGGCGCCTTTATTATATGAGAGTCCAAACTCTGGCTCTAGTATGCTTCTCCAATTAATTCCCTCTGCATGTAATTGAGGATGCATCATTGACTGTTCAACGTCTCGGGAACCGCTACCCTCTTCCTCCTTGGCATTCAAGCACCTATGGACCCATCGACGACGAGGTGCCTATGGTGACTTCGTAAATTTCAAGATGATAGTGCCATGCGTGTGTGCGTTCATAAGGGTGAGTGTATGCGTGTGTATATGAGCACTTGCGTCTGTACTGTGTCAAAAAAACAACGTAAATGCGTGTCAAAAAGAGACTAGTCAGTATACTCAATATTGTGCACCTCGGAGAGGAAAACGATAGAACTAGTACGTATTTATGTACGGTGCAGATTCACTCATTTTGCTCCATATGTACTCCGTCTCGGTGTAGTCTAGTCACTCGTTGAAATCTATAGAAGGGCAAATACTCCTTTCTGGTTTACAGGGCTATACTAGCAAGTAGTTGTACATACTACAATAGTGGGCTCACATAGCAATTTTGTCTCATGCAAGAGCCTGGCTATATGCATGCTCCAATGTTCGCAACTGTAACGTTCGGTTTGCGCTTGGCTCTTCGCCTCTTCGAGAAGACAAACAATGATGTTACTACTACTGCTTCTACAGTGTCGAACCCACTACTGCATGTCCATCCGCCGCGAGCGGGACGGATAGCTTGTTGTAGAAGTACTACTAAGAAAAAGCATGTCCTCATTTGCGAGCAATAGCATGCATGGGCGAGGGAGAAGGCGTGTAGTAAAATCAAGCTTCTCCTCGTTCTACGAGTTGACATGACACATCATAGCACTGGCCCCACATGCTTGCCTCTAAACTTGGCTGAAAGACCCCCAGTGTACAATATATTTGCTGCAACCTCTAACATTTACCCACCACAAAATTAAAATATATGTGGCCGTATGCATCCTTCTGATGCAGAGGCCGGGGAGTCCCCCCTTTTCGAAAAAAAACAAATTAAAATATATATTCCTGTCTTGACCAGATGAGCGTGCAAACTACAATCACCAGGGTGACAGGTAGGGCCAGAAGACTATTTAAAAAAAACTTCAAGACGGCCACATAGCATGGAGCCGACCCCAACAATTTTAAGATTACAGGAACGGTACATGCTATCTAGACTACTCTACACATGAAACTGCCACACGAGCGTCTGGGCTGCGCTTGGCTCTTCGTCTCTTCGGGAAGTTGAACAATGATGGTGTACTACTGCACTGGAGGAGTACTACAGTACGCTTCTGGCCATCTGACACTGATTGAACTGCTGCATGTCCACCGCGTGCGGGAGGGAGAGCATGTAGCGAAAGCTTCTCCTAGTCTTGCCAGCCACCATGCTCATGGGCGAGGGAGGGACGCTCCTATCTTTGCGTGTATGACGGGTGGGCCCGACAGGTGTGTGGTCAACTTGTCATACAGCCAAAGGCAGGTGCAGTTAAGTCCGCGAGGGAGAGGATAATCAAACTTCTCATTGATGTACGAGTTAACGCGACACATCAAAGCACTGCACTCGATATATTTCAATAATTTAGGGTTACCGATGCATTAATTACAACGCATGCATGCATGTCGTGACTCTCCTTTTGATACTTGCATGTGTTGATTTAATGCACCTTGAAGTAGTACTCCCTCCGATTCCTTTTACTTTGCATATAACTTTTTCTTGTTTTTCTCAGATTAGTCTGCGCGTCTGCGTTGGTTTCCATCTGTGCCCCCGCTCGATTAGTTCTGCCCCCATTAATTGCGCCAGTTTCCAAAGCAGAAAATGGCTACACGCAAACACGTGTAGTGCCGGATGCGGCTTGACCGCCCGGGGAAGCCAACTCAGCGAAAAGGAAGGAGGACCAGCCAACCATTGCATGCGCATTTACTGTCGATATTTATGCAACTTACTCATGCGTAGGGGCAAATTTGTCCAAAAAACTCAAACTACTGCCTTCCTTGGTATGCGGGAGGATAGTTATGCGTAGAGTATAAAATATGTGACGGTAAAGCTTTGTAATGCCTCGGCCCAAGCGAGAGATGGTTGTGCACGAGGAGGGCGAGATCATGCAGACGGAACAGGAATCGACGAGGGAGCTCACTAAGGTCTCGATGGACCTCACCGTGCTCCACTGCCCCTTGTGCCTCCGCCCCTTGTCGCCTCCAGTGTATGAGGTTCGAATACACCTCGTCCATTCGGCTGATTGAGCAAGGTGTAGGTTTCTTGATTGATGTGTTGTTCGATTGATTTCTGCAGTGCAAGGGAGGGCACCTGGCCTGTGCGGACTGCCGTGTCGAGCGCCCCGGGAACCAGTGGCAGTGCTAGAAGTGCGAGCGCGGGGGCGGCTTCGACATGCGGAACACGGCGGTGGACGCCGTCATTTCGTCGCTGAGGGTGGAGTGCCCGCACGAAGGCTGTGGGCTCTACGTAACTTACCACAAGCTCGCCGATCACCAGAGCGTCTGTCCACTCGTGTCCTGCAAATGCCCCGTGCCCGTCTGCGGCTACGAAGGCCCGCTGCCGGCGCTCTACCACCACATCAGCAACGTGCATCCCATGCCCATGCACAGGACCCAGTACGGCAATGTGCTCCAGCTGCAAGTGCCACTGTCGGAGCCATGGCTCTTGCTGTTCGCGGAGGTGGACCGCCGCATGTTTTTCTTGGTCGGCGGCGTGCTCGGCATCGGCGCACCTATCACCGTGTCGGTCGTCTGCACCAGAGTGGGGGCGTCCCCACTGCCGCACTACCGGGCCAAGCTGTGGGCAAACGGCCCGCCAGGGGAGCCCAAAGGCACGACCGACACTGTCGAGGTGGAAATGGAGGTGACAAGCAGCAAGGATCCCGACAACTTCCACGTGCAGGAGCTGACCTTCTTGACAGTTCCGCCCAAGCTGCTGGCCGGGGCTAAGCTTGTGTCCCTCCACATTCAGACTGACAAGCTCACGTCCTAAATGTTTCGACAGTGCCTTCTGTTTATCTTAGTAATATGCTAATATAGGGATTACCTTGGTCTACTTTAGCTTAAGAAATGGTGGGTTTTGGTGGCGATGCAGCAATTACTTCGACATCAGATCAGTAATTTCCAACAGTCAAACGGATATTTTGTGTTTGTTGGATATAAAGTTCCTTTGGGTAAGAAGTACTACTTGTCATCAAAATGGATAAAAGGAGATGTATGTAGACGTATTTGAGTTCTAGATACGTCCATTTTTATCCATTTTGATGACAAGCACTCCCTCTGTTCCACAATACATGCCTTCCATTTGTCAAAATATAGATGTATCTAGACATGTTTTAGTATATAGGTACATCCATGATAGAGCCAATCGGATGGTTGAGAACACTACAGTTCGTAGCTACAGATGCCTGTGTGACTCCCAGATGCAGAGGCCGGGGGTCATCATCCTCCTTTTCGAGAAAAACAGACATGTGTGAGAGAGGACGAGTGCGTGCGTGCACATCTTCTCTTCCTGTATAACGTACTACTAAACTCAGGGTACAAGTTTTTGTGGGTGGCACGATGGTGCGTGCGAGAAGTCCCGGGAGATAGGTTTAATGCGTCTGAAAAAAGGACTAGCCTAGAGCTCGCCACGCGGGTATTTATAAATTTTGAGCTTGCGTCTCGTCACATTCCAAATTACTCCATGCTATATTGCAGACCTGTTCACACCGATCACAACCTAAACGGTTTCCCACTTAGGAGCGTATTAGTACCACGCTATATTGAATTCCAAACCTGTTCACACCGATCACAACCTAAATTGTTTCCCACTTAGGAGCGTATTAGTACTCGGTTATAAATACTAGTATGCCAAGATGACTGCACATTCCTCCTCAACTCCTCATCCACAAAAAGAAACAAGTCATTCAGCATCCTTCCCTTGCGTCTGCCATGGCTAGCGTGCGTTCTGGGTCGAGAGATTGCCACCAGGGAGAAGCGAGCATGGAAGCGGAAGCACGAGAGATGTCCCACCTTGCTGTGAGAGTAGCCGACATGTCCCGCCGTGTGGAAGTAGCAGCACAGAGGTTCCGCCGCGCCGCTGAAGCAGCACGGAGGTCCCGCCGCACCGTCGATGCAGCAGACTAGTCCGGCCGCGCCGCGGAAGCAGCAGAGATGTCCTGCCGCACCACGAATGCAGCAGAGATGTCCCGCCACACCACGGCGGCCTGGAAAATTTTCTCGCGGGCAGGCGACGACTGTTACAGGTGCATGCATGCGATCATCCATAGCCAGATGGATCAGATCTCCGGCTTGGCGAGGTTGCAGGACGACATGAAAGCCTCGTTTGAACAGGCTACCGGCGTCATCCGGCAACTAAGGGAGGGAAATGAGAGGCTCCGAGCCGAGTGCGACCTGTTGAAGGAGAAGATCGTGCGAAGTGCACACCAGCAGGAGGAGACCAGTGCCTTATTGAAGAGGACCGGCGTCATCGTCAAGAAACTTATGGACGCGAATGACATGCTCCGCAACAAGCGCCAAAGGCTGGTGGAGGAATCTGTGGATGCTCTCAAGCAGCATCTTGAGGACACGAAAGAGCTCATCGCCGCTCACCGGGAGACTAGTTCCCGCGGCCTCCAGCAACGCATCAAGAAAGTAGAGATGAGCGAGCCAGATCCTTGTCTTCCTTCTTCTTTTGCCCTTGTGTATTTCGGGCGTAGCCGCATGTGGCTTTTTTAATTATCTTTCTAATTATGTAAGACAATTAATCGTCCTTATCTTTCTGTGGAAGATCAGTGTTGCGAGGCTGGAATGAAGAAAACTCTTGCTGTGGCAACCCTGGCGTTGCTGTTCTTCTAGTTGCTGCTGGGCTTCCTTCAGTTTCCTGGTTTCTTTTGATGTAATAATCGGTTTAGGATGTGGATTGTGTCATCGGTTGTGAAATGTTGGGTTCTAGCATGGATGTTTGGCCTTTGTTGGCCTCTTGGGATGTTGCGATTTCAATCTGGTACTCCCTCTATCTCATAATGTAAGACGTTTTTTGACACTATACTAGGGTCAAAAAGTGTCTTATATTATGGGACGGAGGGAGTAGCTTTTAGTCCTTCGTGTTAGGCTGGAGTTGTGCTGAACTTCTTGTGAATTGTGGCGGTTTGCAGAAATGAAAATCGGGAGGGGCAAGCCCTTCTTTGATCAAAAAAGAATCATCCTTATATATTCATCAGTCTTGCTATAAGTCGCAGTATATGCTATATAGGTCCGTCGGATCTTACATCAAGATCCGTGCTTTCAGATTTTCTTTTTTCTCTCTTAAATCTCAGTCGAGTGAGACATAGCCACGCCATTAAACAGAGGCTCGGGCGCCATTAATGGAGACCTTGGGAGAGAGGTGGACGGCAGATGGAGGTCAAAGGGCTCTCCTCCCGATAAGCACGCGCATGGGTCTGATCGCACGCCTCTCATACTCAAATAGCTACCCTGCACGGCGCCTCCTAGCTAATAAAAAATGGGGACGCATGGCGGCACGTAAATGGTACTAGTAAGTAGAGCGCCCATGGTTTCAATAATACTTGTGTTTCCGATTGTAACGTGAAAGCACTTGTTCCAAAATGACTTTGTTGATTGTTTATGTGTGCGCCTTCGCAAATCGGACTGCAAATTTACCATAGCATGTTGGTGCCATGTCATGGCACCAAGCCAAGTTTCATTATTTTCATGTGTGTTTTGGATTTACATGAATTAAAAAACTAAGTTTCTCAATGTTTCCAACCCAGCCACGACGCCCAGAATTTTGAATTTCATTCCCATTTCTTGCATGGAACCTAGAAATTTACCCGAGGACACACATGCGATTTTTCAACCAACTTTGGTGCACTGGAACATGTGCTTGTATTTCAAATTTGAATTATGCACACAAAGGTGACACGTTCCCTCCCAGAACCACGAGCCTTCTTGAGAGAAGCTCCGATTTGCAAGAAGCTTATACCAAAATTTGTTCCTATTCGGCCAATTTTTTTTACCACGACATGGTACTACCATGACATGACACCATGCCAAGTTTCATGATTTTAAAACCAAGTTTCTCAATGTTCTCGACCAAGCCACGATGCCCAGATGTTTGAATCTTATTCTCATTTTTTGCATGCGAGTAGAAATTCACCCGAGGACACAAATGTGATTTTTCAACCAACTTTGGTGCACAGGAGCACGTGCTTGTAGTTCAAATTTGAATTAGGCACATTAAATGACCAAAAACTCAATTAATGTGTAAATAAGGCCAAACGAAGCCGGAATAATTCCAAAATTTAACAGGGCACTCATGTAATTCTATGTTGCCTTTGTAAATAAACTCAAGGGGGACAACGTATATCATTTCGCACTCAAAGGTGACACGTTCCCTCTCAGAACCACGAGCCTTATGGAGAGAAGCTTTGGTTTGCAAGAAGCTTATACCAAAATCTGTTCCTATTCGGCCATTTTTTTTACCACAACATGGTAGTACCATGACATGACATCCATGCCAAGTTTCATAATTTTCAGACTTTTTTGGATTTACAAGAATTTTAAAACCAAGTTTCTCAATGTTCTCGGCCAAGCCACGATGGCTAGATGTTTTAATTTTATTCTCATTTCTTGCATGGGACCTAGAAATTCACCCGAGGACACAAATGTGATTTTTCAACCAACTTTGGTGCACGAGAGCATGTGCTTGTAGTTCAAATTTGACTTATGCACATTAAATGACCAAAGGTGACACATTCCCTCTTAGAACCACGAGCTTCCAAATTGGCCCAATTTTTTACCACAACATGTTAGTGCCATGGCATGACACCATGCCAAGTTTCATGATTTCCAGCGGAGTTTTGGATTTACATGAATTTAAAATCTAAGTTTCTCGATGTTCTCGGCAGAGTCATGATGCCCAGATGTTTGAATTTCATTCTCATTTCTTCCATGGGACCTAGAAATTCAACCAAGGACACACATGTGATTTTTCAACCCACTTTGGTGCACCGGAGCATGTGCATGCAATTCATATTTAGATTATGCACATTAAAAGTCCAGAAACTCAATTAATGTATAAAAAGGCCAAATGAACCTGAAATAATTCCAAAATTTAACAGGGCACTCATATAGTTCTATGTTGCCTCTGTAAATAAAATCAGGGGGGAGGCAGCATATATCATTTCACACACAAAGGTGACACGTCCCCTCTCGGAACCACGAGGCTTGTTGAGAGAATCTCCGGTTTTGCAAGAGGCTTATACCAAAACTTGTCCCAGTTCAGCCAAAAATTATACGTATGAAAACAGGGTTTAGATTATCCCGAACATCTCGCTACCTAGACCAATAATGTACTATGATTTGAATTCAACATAAAATGGATACAGATATTTGAATTGGAGAGCGTATGGTACATGTAGTTCATAGTGAAATATGATTACTGCTATATGCATGTCTTTTTGTTATCAAGATAATATTTAAATTATTGTATAACTTGACAACAATCGTATTCAAATAAGGAAAATTGATTCAAATTTAGTCCATATGGTAGACGACAATATATATGTTCACATGGTGGAGTAAAATGTTCATATATGATGGAAGATCAAAATGTACGACTACATCAATTATAAACCGCAAGGTCACCTAATGATATATTCGAATTCAACATAACGTGGATTCAAAAATTGAAATTCGAGATCATGGCATCTGTAATCTTATAAAAAGGGACATTACTCTTTCTTTGGTGGGAATTGATTTGTTTTTTGTTGTTGTTGTTGAGGGAAGCGATTTGGTACTGTGCAGGGTAATCTTGTTCTCCCGATTTTTTTTACATTTTTCTTGTAGTTTTTTCAATGGCATCTATAGCAATATAGTAAAAGGGGACATGACTCTCTTGTGTCTTGTATGATTTTTTTACACGTTAAGTTTGTTCTGCCGAACAAGGAATCCACACCTTGTTATCCCGAAAATTTTCAAGCTCGAGTATCTTTTGTCTCACCTGCTTTGAAACTCCCGCTTCTTCAACCCGCGCTGCGCCTTGTTATCCCGAAATTTGGATGCGCATGAGAACTCCCTCCTCATCCGAAATCGCTCCCGCAGCCCAAACACGCGAAATCCCCCTTCTACCAGCCGGAAATGAAGCTCCATGTCGCGGTGTCAAAACCGGTGGGGGTACGCTGGTAACTTACCCTACATTTTGGACAACCGCGTCCCTAAGCTTGGCTCCCCCTCCCCCTTCGCCCCCCCATTCATACACCGAGGCCGCCAAAACCCGTGAAACCCCACGCTCCTCCGTCGGCCTCCCGACCGTCGCCCAGCCGGATCAGCCGCCCCGCCCTCCACCTCCAAGGAGCTGTCCCGATGTTCGCCTCGTCTATCGCGCCACCTCAATCCCCACAGCGCAGTCTTGACCTGCCCCACCGGAACCGCAGCACCCTCACCAATTCCTCCAATGAAGCCTAGGCCAACTCGGCGCCACCAAGGAGGTTCTGCACTCACCGCTGCATTTTATCTTTTATTCGATCTCACGGGGCTGCCGGTGCTCGATACCGAGCAGACATGGCGTCTCCATCAATGGCGCCGTCGCCGGCCACATCATCCATGACGTCTCTCCCCCATGTCGTTGCTTCCTCGGCAGCGACTTCCACAACGGCACTAGCTGCAGCTGCTCCGGCTCTTGCTCGCGCTGTGGCTCTGTTCTTGCTGTCGGTCACGCTGCTGCACTGCTCCTGCTTTCATTTGTGCTGCTGCTCTGCTCTTGCTCTCGCTTGCGCTGCTGCTGCTGCTGCTGCTGCACGACCTCTGGCAGCTAGAGGAGTTGCTGCTTTAGCACTCGCTCACGGTGCTACTGCATGACTTGCTCTCTCCTAGTGTGTTCCCTGCTCGAGCGTCTGCTGATTTAGATCACTGCTTCTCTGCTACTAGTGCTTGAACGCCCTAAACATCTATTGCAATGCTCTGTTACTAGTTCAATCAGTTTCGACAATAAAATTCAGTTTCGACTATGAAGTTCATTTTCTTCAGTTAAGTTCAGAGTGAACAGTACTTACAGCATCTGTCAGAGCGGCCGTGGCGCGGATGATGCATTTTACATCTAGCACTTTTTGGTGATGTATTTTACATCATCTATTGCGGATGATATTAGGGCCCCACTTCATATTAAAGTTGTCTGTCTTATCATTCTTCAGCCTCGTCACCGTACACCTTAGCGGAGCTGTTCCAACAACGGAACCGTCCATCACAGCGGAGCAGTACCCTCGGCGCCGTTTCCAGAGGCCTTGGATCTTCTTCCCCGCCTCTGACAGTCACACCAACATCATCACCATCCTCCACGTCCAACCCAATGATGCTGAGGTCCACAAGGCTATGCCAAAGAGGTTGTACAGTCGTCGCATCACTTTGTTTCTCCATTCCTCTTTTCTTCCAATTCATGTGAGCCAAACACCCAGGTTGACTGAAATCCTATGTTTCCAAATGCTCTGTTTTGCACGCGCATTCCTATCATATTCCTGTGTTTTTCCTGTCCCTGCGTTTATAGAATCCTCCAATTCTAAGGAGCCCTTACATATTTACTTCATTTTCAGATTGGCGTCAAAGATAACACTGTGTGTTATGTCTTGCTCCTGCCATGTCGTCATCCACCCCACCTGAGGTGCACCATCGACAGAAGCGTTCACTGCAGCAGAGATCCCCCTGCAAACTTTCTTTCGCCGCCTCAGATCATCTTCCCCGTTGCCGGCAGCCACGCCAACTGCATTACCATCATCGACTGAGCAGATGAACCTGAGGACTACACAGTTCCGGAAGAGAGATCGCAGTCTTTCGTGTTTGCTTACGTTATACATCGGTGATTATTACCTGCTACTTTATCATTCAATCTTGAGTTTTGAATTGCCCATGGGTCTCATATCGAGCCAGCAACGAATAGTATATGTCTACTATCTGGTTCATCTAGGGTCTTCTATGTGGTTCATGTTGGGTGGGCAACAAACAATAGATGATCCATTGTCTATCTTTTTAAACTGAAGCTATAATCTACCTGCTATCATTAGTTTTGGATCCATCCACTCGTTTGCTACCATCAGTCTTGATTTTTGCATGCACCCCTTAGGCCTTACAAAATCTAACTACTTTTTTTATTATGCATGTTAGATATTGTACACAATCGTACTGAACATGTAGAGAAAAAGAGAAGACCGTTGCGTGCGAATGTAATGTCATGCAGACACTACTCCATGGTGGGCACAGTGCCCTCCCCTCTCCTGCATTTCCAGATTGTATTCCAAAGGAAGATAACTGTTCAGATGGAGATTCAGAAGGAGCCGACCATGCCTGTTTACTACCTGAGGTGTTTGGTCTAGCCTGGCATGCTGATGTTGGTCATATCATGCATATGGCACCTTGCATTGCTTACATTATACATCTTATATGTCATCATCTTAGTTTAGATTTGCTTTGTGTGAATGCCACCTGTTTGGTTTCTATATCATACTCCCACCATTCCTAAATATTTGTCTTTTTAGAGATTTCAACAAGTGACTACATACGGAACAAAATGAGTGAATCTACACTCTAAAATATGTCTATATACATCCGTATGTGGTAGTCCATTTCAAATCTCTAAAAAGACAAATATTTAGGAATGGAGGGAGTATATGGGAATTATGCAATGCCATCTTCTTTAGCTAGGCATCATATACGTGAATCATGCAATGCCATCCTGTTTAGCCAGTCATTGTATATGTGAATTGTATCGTGCCATATTTTTTTCCATAATGTATTCCATTTGTCAACAATGTTTATACATTCATCTACTCTTCCTGTGCATCAGCCATTTGAGTCGGTCATGGGAAAATCTGGCCTGAAAACAAGGTCTTCTGAGCAGTCAGTGCAACCTGTCGATGCAGATTTCTTGCTGGTTACAGATAGCTCCTCAGAGGAGGATTCAGAGAGAGATGACCAGTCGTATTCCCCCCCCCCCCCGAGGTGCATGCTCTAACTTGGCTGGGTTATATGGCTCATATCATGCATATGGTGTCTTGCATTGCCATGCCATCTGCTTAGATTAGACATGCTTTGTGTGAATGCCTCCTGTTTGCTTTCTATATCAGATATGTGAATTATGCAATGCCATGTTTTTCAGCCAGTTA
>NC_041385.1:74629885-74644933 GCF_002162155.2 Triticum dicoccoides
TGCTCTAACTTGGCTGGGTTATATTGCTCATATCATGCATATGGTGTCTTGCATTGCCATGCCATCTGCTTAGATTAGACATGCTTTGTGTGAATGCCTCCTGTTTGCTTTCTATATCAGATATGTGAATTATGCAATGCCATGTTTTTCAGCCAGTTATCATATATGTGAATTATGCACCACCATGGAGCCAGGCATCATATATGTGAATTATCTCATGCCATCCTTTTCTTTTCATTACGTATTCCATTTGTCGACAATCTGTGTATATTGAACTACTCTTCATGTGTATCATCCATTTGAGCCGGTTATGGAAAAATCTGGAGTGAAGACATGGTCTTCAGAGTAGGCAATGGTACTTGTTGAAGCATATATCTCGATGGTTACAGGGAGCTCCTCAGAGGAGGATTCAGAGACAGATGACCAGTCCTATATCCCACCTGAGGTGTATGCTCTAAGTTGCAATGTTTATATTTCTCATATGATGCATATGGTGTCTTGCATTGCTTAGTTTAGACATCATATGCACAATATTGAATTCTATCTGCTTAGTTTAGAGATCATACATGCGAGTGCCAACTGTTTAGCATATGAATCAATTATGTCAATTATATCATGCCATCATGTATACTTAGACAACATTTATGTGAATTATTTCATCCCAACCTATTTTAGAAAGAGATCATATAGTTTTGTATGGCATCCTGTTTAGGTACTCATCATATGTTGAATTATGCCATTATGTCCTGTTAAGTTATCCATCATATATCTGAAACTGTGTCATGCTATCCTGTTTAGTTAGGCATCATATATGTGAAATTGTGTCATGCTGTCCTGTTTGGTTAGACAACATATATGTGAATTACCACATCTGTCTATCATACAATGTCTGTACGTTCAATTTATTTTCTTGTTTATCAGCCATTTGAATTGGAGGGGGTGATGGCAGTATCTAAGGGAGCAAAAACCCGTTCTTCACAAAAGACAGTGCTACCCATCGATGTAGATAGAAACATGGCTGTACTGACCCACAAACTAGCCCCACCACACATAATCGAGACTCTTCCAGATTGCACACTTACACTGTTGGGCAGAGAACCAGCTACAACCCATCTAACCGCAACCCCAGCGGATAGTAACCCACTTATAGTTGACAAAGCACCATGTCCACCACAGAGTACCCCCACACGAGCAGTTTGTAAAGCTACTGCAGTGCCCAAAGCATGAAGACCACCATAGCTAACCCAAACTCCACGTTTAAAGCAGAAGAGCAACTGTTCTCAGGTCAGATTCCATAGCTATGGTGCATACTCCTTTTCTGTTGCATCACTGTATTTACTCATACCAACTACTTTCGAATTTGAAGGATCCAATTGAAACTCCAATGGTGCAACAGGTATGTTTTAAACCTATTTCTTTAACTGGATTGCTGTTCTAACTTCTTTCTCTATGTTGATTTCAGTTTAAGTTGTATAAACAGTTATGTTCTCATGTGATGCACATTACAAGTGCTGCCAATGTTGTGTAGTCTCTCACACTTATATTCTGTCTATGCTGCTGTGTCTTAAAAATATATGAGTTGAACTATGTCTCTATCTTGATTAGGGAACATAAACTAGAATGATATGGACAATACAGTGACCATAGTACATAGATATATGTTTGTTTCATGCTGTTATCCTGTCCACCTTACTACTGAACCTGTTTACCAAAATGAGTTTGGTATACTACAAGCTAAACCTGTGATGTGTCTGCTTGTTTCTCTTGTAGTATGCAAACAAAATATTGGAGAAGAGCACCCCACTATGCAATGGTAGAGAAAGTAATGCAGATAAGGTTCAAGATAGTGAGACAACCCTGTTAGTCTCCAAGAAAGGTGATAAAAACGATCTTGTAGACAGTGAGAAAACCCCATAGTCCTGAGTTGATGTAGTGTTCGAGTTACTGGCCAGTACCGCTGGCACAAGCTCTTCGAACTCGCTGCCTGAATCACTTTGGATTGTTCAGTCTCAGCTACAAGCTGAAAGGCATCAATCAGCTGTGCTGCGGCAAGAAGCCAAAGGACTGAGGAAGTCCCTGCAGAATTCAAATGCGTACTTTCTTGTGCAGCAGCAAGCGCTGGAGGATTTAAGCGCCAAACAAGAGAAAGTTAATAAGCTTGCTAATCATCTTGCCAGCATTATGGGTACCCAGGATATTGTTTCTTGAACTCTTCTGACTTGATTTCAGTTCTGGACTTGTTTTGCTGCGGCGTTTATATGCTGCTGTGTTCCCTATATTTGCACTAGTGGTGAACTTTGATGCCCAGTGGATGTAATATGTGTAATAGCCGTGATAGCCTAGCATAAGTTCCTTGCTTATTTATTTCGTTGTCTTGTTTATTTGTTTGCTTGTAGTCAGTGCAGTTCTTTTTCCGTGGTTTGCTAGTGGCTGCAATAACCTATTTTTAAAAACTAGGCCACAATAACCATGGGCTAATATTTACTGTAGTGACACTGGGCCTCCTACGGGCCGTAGAAACAGTGGGCCTTCTATGGGCCGTAGAAACAGTAGGCCTTCTACGGGCCATAGAAACATTGGGCTTTCTACGGGCCATAGAAACAATGCGCCTTCTACGGGCCGTATCATCAATGGGCCTTATACGGGCCATTTGATCGATTGGCCAAACATGGGCCAATAACAGGCCGCATTATGGCCGTAAATGGGCTAGAGTTGGAATCTTCCGTTCATGGGCCGACCATAACGGGCCATCGTTAATAGGCTGTATTTGATGCCGCTATGAAAATGGCCCAATGTATTAACGGACCACAAACGGGCCAACTGTAACCACAAGCTGAATTTGGCCCACAAGCAGAAAATGGCATTAACGGGCCATAAGTAAATGCATGCTCGAAATGAGCCCAAGAATAAATGGGCTCTGAGAAGGCTGAAAGATAACATGGGCTGGAAACGGCCCAACTAAATAATGGCCCCTTAATGGGTATAAAGTGATACACTGTTCATTAAGGGCCAGTTTCACCACGGGCCGTTAATGGGTCTAAAGTGATACACTGTTCATTGCGGGCCAGTTTCACCATGGGCCGTTAATAGGCCAAGAGTTACATAGGGCCTCATATGGGCCGAAAGACGTCATGGGCCATACATGGGCCAGAAGTGAAAACGGGCTGGAATCATATTGGATGGCCCAGATGACGCTACTGGGCCTAATTCGGATAGGGCGTAACAGGCCTTGGGTTAGCGGGCTGTAAATGGGCTATATGTGAACAAGCCGTTAATAGGCTTTCCATGGGCCGGCCCATTACCTTTTGACCTAGTCAAACAGGCCGGCCTTTTCACAGGAATGGGCCTCTGTTGGGATATACCACGTGTCGACGTATCATAGGCGCCTTCTGTCCAATGAGAGGATGACATCTGTCCCAACAACGAGCCGACACGTGTTTCCTCCAGCCAATGATGATTTTACACGTGGAAAATCCCCATTGGTCGGGGCTGTTAACGGGTTATCGGATCCAAAACCCAACCCGATAGCTTAACGGCGCTCCGTTACGGTGGATGCCACGTGTCGGTCACCCTTGACGAAAGAACTTCTGTGACACGCGATTTATCGTCATGGAAGTGGACACTTTCGTGATGATAATTTTGGTAATGTCATGGAACACTTCTACGACAGCACAGGTATGACTATCTTGATTCTGTCATAAATTTGTCATGGATGTACATACATGACAAAAAACGCGACCTACTGTGACAAACACGTATCATCACGGAAGTGTATTTTTTGTAGTGTAGGGTTTAACCTCTCTGATCTTGTGGTAGATCAACTCTTGTAATACTCATATCATCAAGATCAATCAAACAGGAAGTAGGGTATTACCTCCATCGAGAGGGCCCAAACCTGGGTAAACATTGTTTCCCCAGTCTCCTATTACCATTAGCCTTAGACGCCCAGTTCGGGACCCCCTACCCGAGATCCGCCGGTTTTGACACCGACATTGCTGCTTTCATTGAGGGTTCCTCTGTGTCGTTGCTGTTAGGCTCGATGTCTTCTCCAACCTTCAACAACTCCATCCAGGGTGAGACTTTTCTCCCCGGACAGATTTTTGTGTTCGGCATCTTTGCACTGCGGGCCAACTCGCTTGGCCATCTAGAGCAGATGACAGCTACGCCCCTGGCCGTCAGGTCAGTTTCGGGAACCTAAACTACACTGCCGATATCCGCGGAGACTTGATCTTCGACGGATTCGAGCCCATGTGAGGAGCACCGAACGATCGCCACGCGCATGACCTAGATCTGCCGTCGGACAATATTCAGAATATCGCACCTGCTACTACTCCGGACATCGGTCCAGAGCAAATTGTGCCTCCCCAGGACGGGCGGATGGACACCGCCCGGAAGCCGCACACCCATCGGTGTTAAGGCTGAACGCAGACTCCTCTCCCATGGAAATCTGTATCTCTGGACCCTGGGACCTGTGTCCGGGCGTGGGCTCCGAACCGCATGCATCCGGACCCATCGAGTCTGATTGGGCTCCAATAATGGAATTCACCGCTGCGGATATCTTTCAGCACTCCCCCTTCGGCGATGTGCTAAATTCGTTAAAATTTCTATCTTTATCAGGAGATTCTTGGTCAGACTATACCCGGCCTGTGTGGGACACGAATGCCGGAAAAATCGCAACCCACCCACCACCCACTTTATAGCCACTATCAATAACCTAACAGACATGCTTGACTTCGACTCCTACAACATCGACGGTATGGACGTCTATGCAGGGGACGATTTGGATCCACCGCCCACGGGGCGCTGGACTACCACTTCATCATATGACGTCTATATGGTGGACACGCCCAAAGAAGACAATGGTGACAAAAAGGACACAATGGAGGATAAACCCCCCGGACATGAGCAAAAACGACGGCACAGGCGCCGCTCTAAGCCCAGTCACAGTAAAAATAGCGATAACAGCACAAAAAAGGATGATACTCCGGTCGACACCGAAGGCAACAACGACCATAGGGACCCACCGATTGAGCAGGATAAGCCAGGTCATGCCGAACACAGCCCGGAGCATACGCCCGATCACAGCGATCCAGAGGGCCGAACTCATCACACTGCCTGCAATGAGGAGGACATCCCGGTTGATGATGCATTTGTCATCCCGGAAAAATATTTGGAACAAGATAACCTCCACAAAAAGCTCCTGGCCACGGCAAGGAGCCTGAAGAAGTAGAAGCAAAGGCTTAAAATCGCGCAGGATACGCTCAACCGAAGATGGAACAAGGTGCTGGACACCGAAGGAAAATGTGGCGATGATCACCACACAAAGAGCTACCCAAAGCGCAAACTGCTTCCCGAATTTGATGATGAAGCTGCAGCGCCCATTCCGCCAAAAAACAATACGGCCGCTAGGCCGGATCAACCACCTCATGGCCGCGATAGAGCAGCCACTGATACCGCACACGATTTACGAGAGCTCCTGGACAAAAAGGCCAGTGCGGTCAGATCCATCTACGGGTCCAGTGGACAAGCTCCGACGCGGGACAATGGTCACCACAATGATCACACTGATAGAATACCAGTCCAAAATCAACACCGGGAGCAACATCAGCCGACAGCATGCCGTGCCACGGCCAGATACAGAGGGGCCGCGCACCCACTATGCTTCACCGATGAGGTGCCGGATCACGAATTTCCACAAGGATTCAAACCCGTAAACATAGAGGCATACGACAGCACGACGGACCCTGGAGTATGGATTTAAGATTTTATCCTTCACATACACATGGCTCGTGGGGATGACCCGCACGCCATCAAATACTTTCCCCTCAAGTTAAAAGGACCAGCTCGGCACTGGCTGAAAAGCCTCCCTGAAAACTCAATTGGAAGTTGGGAGGAACTTGAGGATGCTTTCAGGGCCAACTTTCAAGGAACCTACGTCCGACCTCCAGATGCAGACGATTTAAGTCACATAATACAACAGCCCAGAGAGTTAGCCCGCAAGCTTTGGAACAGATTCCTCACTAAGAAGAATCAAATTGTCGACTGTCCGGATGCCGAAGCCTTAGCGGCATTCAAACACAGTATCCGAGACGAGTGGCTTGCCAGACACCTCGGCCAAGAAAAGCCAAGGATGATGGCAGCTTTAACAAGCCTTATGACCCAATTTTGTGCAAGCGAGGACAGCTGGTTGGACCCTACAGGCACCAGCGACTCGGGCACATCCGAAATTTGAGATGGCAACGGTAAGCCACGACGCACTAAGCACAAGCGTTGGAATGGCGATAGTCCGGATAACACGGCGGTCAACGCCGGATTCAGGGGCTTTCGACCTAGTCAAGGAAAGAAGCCATTCAAAGGCAGTAAAGAGGGACCATCCGGCCTGAATACAGTCCTGGACAGATTGTGCCAAATCCATGGCACTTCCGAAAAACCTGCAAATCATACCCACGGAGAATGTTGGGTCTTCAAGCAGGCCGGCAAGTTAAACGCCGAACACAAAGGAAGGGAAACACCAAGCGAAGACGAGGATGAGCCTCGCCAGCCGAACACGGGGGGGGGGGGCAGAAAAAATTCCCACCAGAAGTCAAAATGGTCAACATGGTACACACAACTAACACAGAGTTCGTCGCCCCCAAATTCAATCCCTGGGTGGCCTGCCCGATCACTTTTGATCATAGTGACTACCCGGCCAGTATCCGGCACAGAGGATTGGCTGCCTTGGTGCTCGACCCAATAATCGATGGATACCATCTCACTCGCGTCCTAATGGACGGTGGCAGTAGTCTTAATATGATATATCAAGACACCATCCGCAAGATGGGGATAGACCCATCCAGAATAAGCCAAAATAGCACCACCTTCAATGGTGTGATTCCAGGCGTTGTGGCCCACTGCTAGGGCTCCCTCATATTAGAAGTGACATTCGGTTCTCCCGACAACTTCAGAAGCGAGGAACTACTCTTCAACATCGCTCCCTTTAGCAGCAATTATCATGCATTACTTGGAAGAACGGCCTTCTCTTGCTTTAACGCAATACCGAACTACGCCTGCCTCAAACTTAAGATGCCCGGTCCACGTCGCGTCATAACGGTTAGTGGAAACACAGAGCAGTATGCGGCAGCTCCTGCTGCCAGACTCTAGGCGGCCTCTCCCAAACAGAACGCATGATCGGCCGTTCAGACCACAGACATGGCTAGACGAGTCCGGTGCACCACCATCAACAACAGCCCGGATAAACCCTGGCTAGGTGATATACATATATCCCCATAAATGGTACTAGGGGGCTGTCAACATATAACAAAGCCAACAATTCAGCTTGCCTCATTATCAGGAAAATATCTCGCATCTCGAACACCCATCGAGAATAACTAACTTTTGGCACGTTTACTCTTTTTTCATGAGTTTTCGTTTTTACAGACACTTCTCGTGCGACACCCTTCCAGGATACGGCACAACAGAGACAAAGGCGTAGACGTGCAGTAGGGCCCCGATCAAAGGTTTCTCTTTAGATTAAGCCCCTGTGTAAACCTTCTTTACTGTCTTTTGTTGCTTGACATCCCATGGGTATTTCATACACCCATAAGGGACACTGGCATTATAGGCTTTTCGCCACGACAGATCAATGCATGTACCTAGAATTACAGGGTCAAGCACGTTATTCAGCCCAATACATGTTATAAAGTCTGAATACCTTTGGGAGTGTTCGGTGTCGCGAGTTTGGCCTTATATGCATCAGCTCCGAATCATGTCTTTGGTCAAATGTTGGGTTAGCCCGGATCCTGGGTTTGCTGCCTTACGTTCCGTTCTATTGGCTAAGGCGGCCAAAGGAGAACTACTGTGATTGTGCCCTGGTTATTCCGGATGAGCACCTTAGTAGAGAAAGCCGAAAACTGACTGTCATGATACAGCGAGAGACTGGTGAACCACTCGAGGACTCATCGGAATCTATAGGATTCCTCCGCATTAATGAAGGACCAGTTTCCTGGTCAAGTACGCGCACCATACCCGGATGCACGCGGAAGTACCAGGGGCTACATAGTAGCCCCACCTTTCAAACTCCTATGGCTAAGTGAAAAGTGTTACAACTATATAGTCTGGTTGCCTGGTTCGACGTGCGATCACCTCCTTAACGGACCAAGATGTTGGATCAAGTGTGTTCATGCATATTTTCTCAAACACCCCCGCATTATATGCGTGGGGGCTGAAGCCAACGACTGCTAACTTTCACGTTGTATGCATACATAAACAGCCACACAGGAGACATTATAGTACTTTCAGGCAAAAGTATAAAAAACAGCCTCTATAATCAAAACACATAATTGTTTACAATTAATAGACTTGTCACTCAAGAGTGACATTCTTAGAGCACTGAGCCTCTATTCTACGGGCACCTTCTATGACCTGCTCACAATAGTGCTCGGCTGGGTCTCGGCTTCCCGCCGGACCCCGGGTTGCAATGCTGGTGGCCTCCATATCTGTCCAATATGTCTTCACACGAGCAGGAGCCATCCATGCACCCTCTATGCACGCCGAACTCTTCAAGGCATCGATTTGCAATCTGGCGCCAAACAATTGTTGCACCAAACCAAAGTAGCTGTCCGGCTTCGGTCCCCTCGGCCATAGATGGTCTATTACAGACCTCATTGCAAGGCCGGACAGCCTATGGAGCTCGGCTATAGCGTCCATCTTCTCACTCAATGGCAATGAGCGCGTTGGAGCGCTAAATTGCGACCAGAATAGCCTCTCCATTTCGCTATCTTTATGATCCTTGAATAACTTGGTCGCATCAGCCGCACTCTTCGCCAAGTCTGCATACTCGTCTGCAGCGCTCCACAACTTATCCAACAGAGCATACTTGGGATCTAAAAACTTCATCCATAGCAAATAAGGATTTCCAGCCGCGATTTTTCTGGCTTGTCGAAGTTCCTCCCGCGCGTCTCTAATTTCAGAGCGCATCTCCTTAGCCGAATCTAGCGCCTTCTTTAGGTCAGCCGCCTTTGACTGATTGTCCTTCTCGAGAAGCTCATATCGGCCGGAGGCGTCCCGCAGCTCCACAACCATCTCGGCTACCTTTTCTTCGCTTCAGAGATGAGCGTCTTGTTCGGCTTTTAAGTCTTCGGCTACTTTTAGAGTAGCCACATTGCTAACCCGGGCTTGTTCCTTGGCTAGGGCAAGCTCCGCCCTCAGGGCCTCAACGGCAGCAGCTCCCCCTGCAGCCATTGTCGTGGTCCTAAGACTGACAGTACAAAGGGGGGTAGGTAGGGAGAGGCAAGATCTTAGCTATGGTGAAGGTGTACACACGAGGTTTACGAGTTCAGGCCCTTCACGGTGGAAGTAATAGCCCTACATCTCGGTGCCCGGAGGCGGTCGATTGGATTATGTGTGTGATATTACAGGGGGTGCGAACCCTTGTGCTAGAGGAGGGGGGTGGCTTATATAGAGTACGCAAGGACCCCCGCCCGCCTCCATTACAAGGGGCTTAATGTACATAAAGTAAGGGGCATTATTGGTAACGCCAGCCTTAAGTACTCTCAATGCTTATAAAGACTAAGGGTTGAACGTCAGGCTATTGCGTTCTCTTCTGACTCCTGATCTGCGATAAGTCGAGTGACTCTTCATATGGTCGAGTGACGGTAGGAAGGAGGACCACCGAGTGATGTACCGGTCGAGTGGATTGCGCCCGACGCACTCGACCGGTGCCCTCCTGTTGACTCTTGGTCTTTTTATCTTCCAGGGTAGTGACCTTGGGTAGGATGTATAGGTCAGGCCTATGACCCTACCCCAGGTCTGTATCCTCGTCAGTAGCCCCCGAATGGATTAAGGTGCAAGTGGAAAGTAGGTCGAACTTGAACCTGCTCCGAGCTTCGTGCCTTTGCGAGTGTTTCCTGCAAGACCGAACGCCAGCGTTGGTACTTCGGTGTCGACTCAGTCGCCTTGATCCATTCACAGAGCTGTCGACTGAACTAGTGACCTCACGCGTCGAGCGCTATGTCAGAGCGCGAGATCTTGGGCGCGATTGTCTGCGGTGTATCCCAGATTTCGCGGGATACGAAATTTCGGGGAAGCGCGCGGGCCGGAGAGCGCCGAAATGGGCGGTTCAGATAAGTAGCGATGCCTCGATTACCGCGCCACCTTTTTCGCCATGTACGCTGCGTGCAACTGTTGTGGGATTTGACGGGATTTACCGGTCCCACACGTCAGTCACTCGGAAGTGAACCTTTATAAGGTGACGGGGCCAAGGCGCTTGCACTATGCACGCCAGCTCCTCCTTATTTCTCCTCCACTTCTCCACCGCGTCTAGCGCCTCCGCTCTCGACGCTGCTGCTCCCCCGCCATGTTAAAGGATAAGACGGCGGCGCTAGAGCACGCCAAGAAGGTGACGGGGGCGGCGAAGGGCAAGAAGCAGAGCCACGGATCGTCGTCGCACACGGGGTTGCCGCCGGGCTGGATCCAGGGCGATTGGATCCGGTCTTCGGTCCGGCAGGAGGATCTGGCCGAACTGGAAGAATCTGGGCTGATTGCCAAGGGAGCGACAAGGCTGCCGTAGGGGGACACGGAACCACAACCTCGACCGTGTGAGTGCGTTCTGCTTGCCACTCACGTCGACCGGGGTTTCTCGCTCCCTCCGCACCCTTTCTTCCGGGGATTTTTGAACTTCTTTGGTGCTCAACTCCACCACTTTTCTCCCAACACCATCACGTACCTAGCTGCGTTTGTATGATGTGCGAGAACTTCTTAGGGTGTCGACCGCACTGGGGTCTCTTCAAACATATCTTCACCATTCGTTCCCAGTCGGTAAAAAAGGCGAAGTCGAGTGACTCGAAAACCCACGTCATCCAGATGTGCGGGGGTTTAGGTATCCAAAAGAGGAATAGGAGTGCCTTCCCCGCTGTGACTCTCCCTGAAGCTATTAGGGGTTGGCAGTCGTCCTGGTTCTACTGTCAGGACGTCGCAGCTCCAGGTCAGTCGGCCGGTCATCGCCCCTTCTTGTTCGATCGTGTTCAGACTCCTAATCCACTGAAAGTAACCGTTGATGAGACTGTGGAGGCAAGTATGTTGGTGGACAGAGTGGTCCAGCTCATCAATGATGATGTTACCGGCCTGGACTTGCTGGAAGTGTTCCTCAGTCGATGCATCTAGCCTCTCCAGGCTCGCGATCACCCGATGTGGCTGTATTCCGGACCGGGCGACACCGCTCGGGTCCGTCCAGAAGAAGTGCCGCCCGAAACCGTCGATTTGTGGCTGAAGGGTATCACAGTCAACCAAGACAACCCTAGAGGATTTAGGCAAAATGCCCCTTTCGGCAATGACAACCCGCCCGACAAGGTATACTCTTTGTTCCTACTATTTCATGCTTGCGTTCCGACTGTACTTGATGTTGGCTGACTCTTGCTCGATCGATTTGCTTTGCACGTATTCACTGAGATGCATTCAATGCCCAACAGAGAATAGGCTTTGGCGCAGGACCAGGAGGGGGAGGACAGTGTGGAGGAGAGTGGCGAGTGGGAGTCTCCGGGAGAAGAGGAGGAGGAGGAGGAGAGCAAGGAGTCGGACGAGGAGGAAGAAGCCGACTCGCCGCCGTGCTCTGAACATCGATCCAAACAACAGCATGATCTGTCTGGCGGGCATGGGAAAAGCGTGGCTCTGAGTGCCAATACTCAGAAGCGCACTCGGACGTCGACTCCGGAGCTGAGGGAGAAGGTGGCCAAGCAGCCTAAAGTCGCTCCTCCCAAGGCTCGGAAGACATTGCCACAGATCAAGATGGACGTCCTTGTTGCTTCGGGGTGAGTATCTCATTTGCGTTTTCGTAGGTCGACTGAAGATTTTCTTGTTCTGAACAACCAATTCATGTGTCTTTCCAGTCCCACCTCTGCTGCCACTGACATGGACATTGACAAGGCGCCAGGAGATGAAGAGGCCACCTCACGAGTCGGTAAGTCTGATCGACCAAGCCTTGTTGAGTTGAGTAGATCGCCAATCGGCAGAGTTTCTGACATTTCCTTCTTTCTGTAGTTCTGCAAGAAGTTGTTCTGCTCCCTGATGACGAAGAAGAGGCACCTCTACAGGAGAGGAGGAAGAGGAGTGGGAGCTCCGGTAGGAGGAGGCTTGAAGTTCAGGTCCCTCAGTCGACGCCGGCGCTCGAGGCGGTGGTCGAACGTTCCGGAGAGCCTGTTTGGACCTGCGTCACATTCGCCAGCCCTCTAACGACTGATCGTCCGGTGGGCTATACTGCTCCGACTCCTGCTGCTCCAGTGCAACTTCATGCCTCTGACTCAGCGAATGCTCCGGCTGCTCTACAACCATCACTTTTTGCTGTGTATCAGACTCCGGATGACTCGCCGAGTGCAGCTAGGGAAGCTCTCCGCCAGGTGAACCTTGTCATGGAGCAGGTGAAGGTGGTGCACGAGGCTAGCCAGGTGGCTTACAACGCCAGTACTGCCCTTCAGGACAATGTTCAGGTCAGCAAGATTCTGACTGATTTTTTGAATGTTGTCTTATCTCTGATCACCCACTGGGGTGTTTTTTGCTTAGAGCCTGGAAAGTTTTCCATGCCACTCGACTTGAGTTAAATCTTAGTAGACTTTCTGAACCAGTGGGGCACGCCGAGTGCACCCACTGGGTGTAGTCCCCGAGACCACGGTCGACTGCTGGCAGTCGACTGAGGTCTTAGAATGTATCTCAGTATCCTCTTTGTTTTTTTTGAACTCATGCTGGGCAAACCCTACTGAGTATTGATCTTAACCAGTGGGGGCACACTAAGTGCACCCACTGGGTGTAGTCCCCGAGACTACTTGTTGAATATTTGATTCGACAGTAGTCTTAGAGTTACTTTTCTCTGTTGATGTCCTTTATTTCTGGCGACTGACATATCACTCTTGCCGACTGCAGAGGTCTTGTGATCCTTGAGCTCGTCTTTCTGAGTAAAAGAAGAAACATATCAGCGTTGAACTTGACCTTGAACTCGCCAAGAAGAATATCAAGACGGCTTAATAAGAGACGGCCATCATGGGAGGTAACCATTCGACCGTTTTGTGTGCTTAATAGTTCGCACTTTCCACTGCTTTTCATTCAGTCTCTTTGAACTGAGTGACTTCACATAAGCAGATGTGCATAGTGAAAACTGCCAACTTCAGGCTCGTCTGAAGAGTGTTGTTTCTTTAGAGAAAATGAAGGAGGCATTGGAGAAGAAGGACCTGGACCTTGGTGCTGCTCAAAAAGAAGCTCGTGAGTAGACGACGCTTGCGGACCAGAAGTTGGCTTCAGTCGGCAAGTTGGAGGATGAGAACGCGAAGTTGAAGACGGCCGTCTCGGACGCCAATCGGGAAGTCGAGCAACTAAGGAAGGACATGGAGAACCTGACCACTGAAGTCGACGGCCTCAGAGCCAAGACGGGCAAGCTAGAGTCCTATTTGTAACAACTTGCGGCGAAGCTTGTCTTAAAGCTTGAAGGTATGGCTTCTCAGTTAGATAACTGTCGTCGACTGACATCTGTAATACTGTCAACTCATTGTTTTTTGTGATGGAACAGAACTTTGCCAGGACTTTGAAGTTGAAACTGGACGGGTCGAGACAAGTCTCGACCCCATCAACTATCCCGTGAAAGATGTAGTTGCGATGAACTTGCTTCGATTGGAATCACGCTTGGATGGCGTTGTTGACTATCTGGCTCCGCTGAAGGCTGCGATGACCCGAGTGGACACCGAACTCTGGCCTCAGGTAGAACTCTCTCAAAGTCTCGAGTCGCTGATGACTCGACTCAACCAAATCCCTGACTGAGTGCAAGAGTGGAAGAAGTCCTTTGCCCGCTGTGGCGCTGACGTTGCCTTGTCATTGGTTCGCGTGCACTGCAAGGAGGCTAAAGAAGAGAAGCTGGCGGCCCTCAAAGTAGCGAATACGAAGAAGGCACTCTTTCCAGGACTTCATGGACACCTTCCTCGAGGCAGCTACCCGCATTGCCAACAACATCAATCTTGATAGCTTCTGCGATCCGTCTAGTCCTTCTCCCACAGAGTGACGAAGAAAAAACATTATGCCTCAATTTTATTTGCCTCGGAATGCCGAGTGATTTTGTAATCGCTAAAATTCCTTCGGTCCTGACGCCCGAGCACTTTTAATCTGCGGTTGGGAACCTTAGGGTTTATCTTTGAATATGTTGGTTTATATTCGAGTGAAATCCGCTCTTCTCTTGGATCGGTCTCTCTTTGTTTGATGCAGGTGTTCAAGAAGGATCAGCAGTCGAACAGTTGGACGAACCTTGGGCAGCTTTGATCAGCTCATCAGCAAGGTACTTAGCAATGGTCTTGACGTTCCTGTCATCGGCGAGGGGCCGACCGTTGGACGGACGCACACAATCTCGTCCTTCTGCTTGACGGTGCAGCCTCTGGGTGGTGGTGGTGGTGGTGGTGTCGTGGCCGACCTGCAATCTCTCTCAACACTCGGTACGGTTTTTCGGACTTAGGAGAGTGCTGCCCACCACAATCTCGTCCTTCTTCTTGATGGTGCAACCTCCGGGGGGTGGTGGTGTCGTGGTTGACCTGCAGCCTCGCTCACCACTCGGTAGGGTTTTTCGGACTTAGGCGAGTGCTGCCCACAACAATCTCGTCCTTCTTCTTGATGGTGCAACCTCCGAGGGGTGGTGGTGTCGTGGTTGACCTGCAGCCTCGCTCACCATTTGGTAGGGTTTCTCAAACTTAGGCGAGTACTGGACTACAGCTAAGCCCCCGAGTGGGAGGGCTGCTCACCCCTCGGTAGGATTTCTCAAACTTAGGCGAGTACTGGACTACAGCTAAGCCCCCGAGTGGGAGGGCTGCTCACCACTCGGTAGGATTTCTCAAACTTAGGCGAGTACCGGACTGCAGCTAAGCCCCCGAGTGGGAGGGCTGCTCACCACTCGGTAGGATTTCTCAAACTTAGGCGAGTACTGGACTGTAGCTAAGCCCCCGAGTGGGAGGGCTGCTCACCACTCGGTAGGATTTCTCAAACTTAGGCGAGTGCTGGACTGCAGCTAAGCCCCTGAGTGGGAGGGCTGCTCACCACTCGGTAGGATTT
>NC_041385.1:74644999-74680507 GCF_002162155.2 Triticum dicoccoides
CTGGACTGCAGCTAAGCCCCGAGTGAGAGGCAGACTCGCCACTCGGTAGTATTTTTATCACTTAGGCGAGTACTGGACTGCAGCTAAGCCCCCGAGTGAGAGGCAGACTCACCACTCGGTAGGATTTTTATCACTTAGGCGAGTACTGGACTGCAGCGAAGCCTCCGAGTGAGAGGCAGACTCACCACTCGGTAGGATTTCACAAACTTAGGCGAGTACTGGATTGCAGCTAAGCCCCCGAGTGAGAGGCAGACTCACCACTCGATAGGATTTTTATCACTTAGGCGAGTACTATATTGCAGCTAAGCCTCCGAGTGAGAGGTAGACTCACCACTCGGTAGGATTTTTATCACTTCATCTTGGGCGAAACAGATTCGCAGCTAAGGCGACACGTACGAAAGAAATAAACAACAAGTATTCGGAAGACTGTAAAATTATGTCTTTTGATAATCAAACTAAGAGGTACTTCTTATTACATCTCATCAGCTGAAATACTTAAGAGTAAAAAGGGCGGAGCAGTTCCGCGTTCTAGGCGCACGGTTCATCTTTGTTGTGCTCGACGTTGAAGAGACGATATGCTCCACTATGGAGCACCTTGGTGATAACGAAAGGGCCTTCCCAGGCAGGGGTGAGCTTGTGTGGCTTCTGCTGGTCCACTTGGAGAACCAAGTCCCCTTCTTGGAATGCTCGACCCCTTACATTCCTGCCATGCAATCGATGCAAGTCTTGTTGATAAATGGTCGACCGGATCAGGGCCATCTCTGTTTCTTCCTCCAAGAGATCGACTGCATCTTGTCGAGCTTGCTCTGCTTCCTCCTGTGAGAAGAGTTCGACTGGGGGAGCGTTGTGGAGCAAATCACTCGGCAATACGGCTTCGGCCCCGTAGACTAGGAAGAATGGAGTCTGTCAAGTCGACCGATTGGGAGTTGTCCTCAGTCCCCAAAGCACTCATGGGAGTTCATCGACCCAAGCTCCTGCTGCATGCTTGAGGTCACGCATCAATCAGGGCTTCAGTCCTTTGAGGATCAATCCATTCGCTTGCTCAGCCTGCCCATTCGACTGAGGATGGGCGACCGAAGCGTAATCGACCCTCGTGCCTTGGGAAGCGCAAAAAGCTCTGAATTCATCAGAGTCGAAGTTTGATCCGTTGTCAGTGATGATGTTGTGCGGTACTCCATATCTGAATATGAATTCTTTGATGAAACTCACAGCGGTACTTGCTTCAAGGTTTTTAATGGGCTTGGCTTCGATCCACTTGGTAAACTTGTCGACTGCTACTAGCACATGGGTAAATCCGCTCCTGCCAGTCCTCAAAGGTCCAACCATGTCCAATCCCCAAACCGCAAAAGGCCAGACGAGTGGAACAGTCTTCAGAGCTAATGCAGGTTTGTGGGACATGTTGGAGTAAAACTGACAACCTTCACACTTGTCCACTATCTCCTTTGCCATCTCGTTGGCACGTGGCCAGTAAAACTCGGCTCGGTATGCTTTGGCCATGATGGTCCGAGAGGACGCGTGACCACGGGTCCCCGAGTGAATATTGTTGAGGATCATTCGGCCTTCTTCTGGCATGATGCACTTCTGGCAGACCCCAGTTACACTTTCTCTGAACAACTGACCTTTTATCACGGTAAAGGATTTAGACCGTCGGACGATCTGCCGAGCCTCTTCTTCATCTTCTAGAAGTTCTTTCCTAAGAATGTACGCCATGTATGGCACTGTCCAGTCGGGAGTGATAACCAACACCTCCATGACTAAGTCGACCACGGCTGGGATTTCGACTTCAGTCGGATCTGTGGCACTCTTGGGTTGTGGTGACTCTTCGATGAAAGGATCTTCCTGAACTGAAGGTGAATGAATATGTTCCAAAAACACATTTCAGGGAATGGCCTCTCTCTTTGAGCCTATCTTTGCTAACTCATCTGGAGCTTGATTTTTCAGTCGGGGTATATGGTGAAGCTCCAAACCTTCAAACTTCTTTTCCAGCTTTCTTACTGCATTGCAATAACCAGTCATAGTTGGGCTCCTGAGATCCCATTCCTTCATCACTTAATTAACCACCAAATCTGAGTCGCCGTAAACCATAAGGCGACGGACGCCGAGTGAAATGGCCATACGCAACCCGTATAAAAGTGCTTCATATTCGGCTTCATTATTGGAGGAATCAAAATGAATCTGGAGAACATAACTATGCTTGTCTCCACGGGGGGATACCAATACTACCCCAGCAGCGGAACCATTCAACATCTTGGAGCCATCAAAGAACATAGTCCAATGTTCCGAGTGAACTTGAGTCAGCAATTGCTGCTCAATCCACTCGGCAAGAAAATCTGCGATTTCTTGGGACTTGATAGCCTTCTTTGCCTCAAACTTGATATCAAATGGAAGGAGTTGAATCGCCCATTTTGCCACCCGACCAGTTGCATCTCTATTATTCAGAATTTCAGATAGTGGCGTGTCGCTGACGATTGTAATGGAGTGGTCAGAGAAATAATGCGCAACCTTCTTTATGGTCATGTATATTCCATAGACAATCTTCTGATAATGTGGATATCGTTGCTTGGATGGAGTCAAAACTTCAGAGAGGTAATAAACTGGGCGTTAAACCTTGTAAGCTTTTCCTTCCTCTTCTCGCTCGACCGTGAGTACCGTACTGACAACTTGTCTAGTGGCTGCAATGTAAAGAAGTAAAGGCTCTTTGCTGATGGGCGCAGCGAGCACCGGCTGGGTGGAAAGCAGGGCTTTGAGCTTTGCAAACGCTGCATCAGCTTCTTCAGTCCACTCGAACTTATCAGATTTCTTCATCAGTCAGTAAAGAGGCAAGGCCTTTTCACCGAGACGAGAAATGAATCGACTCAAGGCAGCCAAACAACCAGTCAGCTTCTGAACGTCATGCACTTGCACGGGGCGTTTCATTCGGAGGATGGTATCAACTTTTTCTGGATTGGCGTCGATCCCTCGTTCGGAAATGAGAAAACCGAGTAACTTTCCTCCTGGAACTCCGAATGTCAACTTTGACGGATTAAGCTTGATATCGTACCTTCTTAGGTTGGTAAAGATTTCTGTGAGGTCAGTCAATAAGTCGGAACCTTTGCGGGACTTGACCATAATGTCATCCATGTATGCTTCCACATTTCAACTGATTTGAGTGAGCAGGCACTTCTGAATCATTCTCATGAATGTGGCTCCAGCATTTTTAAGACCAAATGGCAAGGTGACGTAACAAAAGCACCCGAACAGGGTGATGAAGGCTGTTTTTATTTCATCGGTACCATACAGTCGGATCTGATGATACCCGGAATATGCATCTGAAAGACAAGGGCTCACACCCTGCAGTCGAGTCAACAATCTGATCGATGCGAGGGAGAGGAAGTGATCTTTAGGGCAGGCCCGATTGATATGCTTGAAATTGATGCACATACGAAGTGAATCATCCTTCTTGGGGACCATGACTACATTGGCTAACCACTCAGAGTGGTAGATTTCACGGATGACCTCTACTGCCAACAGCCGAGCCACTTCTTCGCCAGTTGCTTTTCTCTTCTGCACGGCGGACCGCCGAAGGTGCTCTTTGACGGGTTTTACCTTGGGGTCGACGTGCAAACGGTGCTCAGCCAATTCCCTGGGTACACCTGGCATGTCAGAGGGTTTCCATGCAAAGATGTCCCAGTTCTCATGGAGGAACTAGATGAGTGCTTCTTCCTATTTGCTGTCGAGCGTTGTTGATATATGAGTCGGTGCCGCATTGGGATCGGTCGGGTGAATATGAATTGGCTTCGTTTCACCAGTCGACTGAAATGCAGAGTCTGTAGCAGGCTTCTTGGTTCGGAGCAAATCACTCGGATCTGCACTCTTCTGATACTCTTGGAGTTCCACTGATGCCATCTGTGCATCGGCGATTCTGGAACCTTTCTGGAAACATTCCTCTGCCTTCTGCCGATTGCCAGTAACTGTGATCACACCTTTGGGGCTAGGCATCTTCAACTTGAGATACACATAACATGGTCGAGCCATAAAACGTGCATAGGTTGGCCTACCCAGAATGGCATGATAGGCACTCTGGAAATCCACAACTTCAAATGTCAACTTCTCCTTACGGTAATGCTTGGAATCACCGAAAACCACGTCGAGGGCGATCTGGCCGAGTGATTCAGCTTTCTTTCCAGGGATAACACCATGAAAACTCATGTTGCTCTTGCTAAGTTTGGACATCGGAATGTCCCTTTCAAGGTTTCAGCGTAAAGGATGTTCAAACCACTGCCACCGTCCATCAGCACTTTGGTCAGTCGAGTGCCTCCAACTACGGGGTTGGCAACCAGTGCTTGCCTCCCAGGGGTGGCTACACGAGCAGGATGGTCAGACTGGTCGAACGTGATGGCTGTCTGACACCATCTCAGGTATGTGGTCGTCACCGCCGGAGCGACCATATTTACTTCTCTGTTGATGACCTTTAATCGACTCTTGCTCTCAACGTCAACAAAAATCATCAGAGTGGAATTGTCTTTGGGATAACCATCATCTTCCTCTTCATCCTCGTCTTTGTCTGACTCTTTCTCCTTCTCGTTGGGCTGTTTCTCTCGGAACTACTGGATCATGAGTCGACATTGTCTAGTGGTATGCTTCGGGTAAATCAGATTACCTTCTTCATCTTTCTTCGTGTGGATGTGACATGGAAAATCCAGCACATCATTCCCTACTTGATCCTTTACCTTCTTAGGGGTCCAGGGCCCCTTAGTTTTCCCTTAAACTTTCCTTTAGTTACTGCTGCAATCTCTCCAGGTGCCGCTGGTTTGGCCTTACGCTTCTGTTTCTGACTGGAGTTGCCCCCACCGGCCTCTTGGCCGACTCTTCCCATTACAGAGTCGATCCTCTTCTTCTCCGTTAGTGTATCGGGTTGCTATCTCCATCATCCGAGTCAGAGTCATATCTCCAGTCCGACCGAATTTCAAGACCAACTCTCTGTATTTGACGCCTTCCTTGAAAGCGCACACTGCCTGATGCTCTGAAACATTTTCGACGGTGTGATGCAAAGTGGACCACCTCTGGATAAAATCTCTCAAGGTCTCACTCGGCTTCTGCACACAATGCTGCAACTCGGTCAATCCCGATGCTCGTTTGCAAGTGCCTTCAAAAGTTCTGACGAACACTCGAGCCAGTTCTTCCCAACTGTATATACTGCTCAGAGCCAACTGAGTCAACCACGCTCGGGCTGACCCTTCGAACATCAGAGGGAGATGTTTCATCGCAACCTCATCGTTTCCCCCGCCAATCTGTACAGCCACTCGGTAATCTTCAAGCCAAGTTTCAGGCTTAGATTCATCGGTGAACTTACTGACTCCGGACGCCAACCTGAAGTTCGGAGGAATCACTGCTGCCCTGATGGCCCTGCTAAAACACTCGGGACCTAAAACATGCACTCTGTTGCCACTCGGACGATCTCTGCCAGGGTCTTCTCTGTGTGCTCTGTTCCGGTCGACCAGGCCTTGAACGAGGATAGACCTCGTGTCGAAGCCCGGTTCCCTTGGGTCGACTGAGGCTCTGCGCTCGCCATTGTGACGGATCCTGTCATTGTTCCGCCGAGGCACATACGATGCACTCCTTGGGGGAGGCGTGGGTCCTCGACAACGATTGTCACGTTTGAGTGGATGATCATACTGCCCACGACCTTCACGCTGCGGAGGCATTCTTGGGCTGTGAGCCGACTGAATCGTGTCCGCTGCAACGGATCTACTGTGAATCGTATGCCGTGACTGAGATACTGTTTTGTTTTGCTCTCCTGCCGCCCGGAGCAAGGCCCGGATCTGCATCAACCCTCTGCCAGCTTCTAACTGGGAAGGTTGGATCGACTCTGCTATTCGGGCCATAGCTGTGAGATTCTGAATCGGAGTGCGGTATACCTTGCGTGGAGGCGGAAAAAGATGTCGTCGACTGGACTCATGGATCCACTCTTGAGCGCGCTCGTCGAGAGCCCTCTGAAAGTTATCCAGTTGAGTGCGCTCAGCCAAATTTGCTAGGCACACCTCCTCCAAGGCCCGAGCCTCGGGGGTTTCTCCAATGATGGGCGTGTGGAGTGCATCCATGTTGCCGCGACGAAGTTCTTCCCTCTGCTGTGAAGAGAGGGGCTCGGGTCGGTATTCCTCATGGACGTGCGACGGATCGCCGCCCTCGTCTCCGCCGCCTTCACGGCGGAAACCGGACGGGCTGTGAGGTCCGTCGACCATCAAGACTTCAGCCGCAGGGTCGCTGCTATCGCACTCGGATGCGGTCTCCGCGGATCCTGACGACAGGTCGAACAGGCCATGGAGAGTTTCATCGGGCTCGATCGCCGCGACCTGATGGGTGGTCGAATGTCGAGCCACCACGTGTTTCACCTACCGCTGAAGCCGCGATCGACCGGATCGCTTACAGCGATGAACGGCGGGGAGTGAAAACACGGTCGGGGTTGATTGATACTGAGTCGACGGCTGCCAAAGGAGAACACCACGAACGCATGCTAGGAAGTGCGTTGCCCCTCGGACGGGAGTGCCTCAACTTCCAGGAGAGCTTCTTGAAGCCACGCGGAGTCATCGGCGATGAAAACGAGCGCGCCGAGACGGATCTCGCAGCCCTCAGCCAATCCACCACCGGAAACCATGACGATGATGATCGGAAAAACTTGCAACTTCACCAGCAAGTCGCTAAATACCCACCCCAAGGTGGGCGCCAACTGTCGTGGTCCTGAGACAAACAGTAGAAAGGGGGGTAGGTATGGAGAGGCAACATCTCAGCTATGGTGAAGGTGTACACACGAGGTTTACGAGTTCAGGCCCTTCACGGTGGAAGTAACATCCCTACGTCTCGGTGCCCAGAGGCGGTCGATTGGATTATGTGTGTGATATTACAGGGGGTGCAAACCCTTGTGCTATGGGAGGGGGTGGCTTATATAGAGTACGCCAGGACCCCCGCCCGCCTCCATTACAAGGGGCCTAATGTACATAAAGTAAGGGGCATTACTGGTAACGCCAGCCTTAAGTACTCTCAATGCTTATAAAGACTAAGGGTTGAATGTCAGGTCGTTGCGTTCTCTTCCGACTCCTGATCTGCGATAAGTCCAGTGACTCTTCATATGGTCGAGTGACGGTAGGAAGGAGGACCACCGAGGGATGTACCGGTCGAGTGGATTGCGCCCGACGCACTCGACTGGTGCCCTCCTGTTGACTCTTGGTCTTTTTATCATCCGGGGTAGTGACCTTGGGTAGGACGTATAGGTCAGGCCTATGACCCTACCCCAGGTCTGTATCCTCGTCATCCACATTGCATCATATTAATATTACAACCTTCTTGCAATTTCCTAAAGCAAATATGGATATAAGAGTGCATAGTCTGCGACTCCTCGAATCGCTTGTTTACAAGCGTGACGTCGGCCTCCATGATACGTCTCCGTCGTATCTATAATTTTTGATTGTTCCATGCCAATATTCTACAACTTCCATATACTTTTTGGCAACTTTTTATATTATTTTTGGGACTAACATATTGATCCAGTGCCCAGTGTCAGTTCCTGTCTGTTGCATGTTTTTTGTTTCGCAGAAACCCAATATCAAATGTAGTCCAAATGGGATAAAAATGTACGGAGAAATTTTTTGGAATACTTATGATTTTTGGGAAGTGAAATCAACGAGAAACGGTGTCCGGGGTGGTCACGAGGTAGGGGGCGCGCCCTAGCCCCCCAGGCGCGCCCCTGACCCTCGTGGTCCACCCTAAGGAAGTTGATGCTCTTCTTTTGGCGCAAGAAAGCTAATTTTATGAGAAAGATCTGGGCGAAAGATTCACCCCAATCGGATATATGGATCTCCGGATATTTAAGAAACGGTGAAGGGGTTGAATCAGGGAACACAGAGAATGCAGAAACAGAGAGATAGATCCAATCTCGGAGGGGCTCTCACCCTTCCCAAGCCATGGGAGCCAAGTACCAGAGGGGAAACCCTTCTCCCATCTAGGGAGGAGGTCAAGGAAGAAGAAGAAGAACGGGGCCCCTCTTCCCCTTGCTTCCGGTGGCGCCGGAGCGCTGCCGGGGGCCATCATCATCACCGCGATATTCACCAACACCTCCGCCATCTTCACCAACATCTCCATCACCTTCCCCCTTCTATTTACAGCGGTCCACTCTCCCGCAACCCACTGTACCCTCTACTTGAACATGGTGCTTTATGCTTCATATTATTATCCAATGATGTGTTGCCATCCTATGATGTCTGAGTAGATTTCTTTTCTCCTATGGCTATTTGATGATGATGATTGGTTTGAGTTATATGTTTTATTATTGGTGTTGTCCTATGGTGCTCTCCGTGCCGCGCAAGCGTGAGGGATCCCCGCTGTAGGGTGTTGCAATATGCTTATGATTTTCTTATGGTGGGTGGCGTGAGTGACAGAAGCACTGACCCGAGTAAGTAGGTTGTTTGCGTATGGGATAAAGAGGACTTGATGCTTTAATGCTATGGTTGGGTTTTACCTTAATGAATCTTTAGTAGTTGTGGATGCTTCCTAGAGTTCCAATCATAAGTGCATATGATCCAACTAGAGAAAGTATGTTAGCTTATGCCTCTCCCTCAAATAAAATTGCAATAATGATTACCGCTCTAGTTATCGATTGCCTAGGGACAATTTCACAACTCCTATCACCACCTTTCCCCACTCACTATATTTACTTTCCTGCATCTTTATTTAAACAGCCCCTAGTTTATGTTTACGTGCTCTTTACTTTCTTGCAAACCTATCCTTTCACACCTACAAAGTACTTCTAGTTTCATACTTGTTCTAGGTAAAGCGAACACCAAGCATGCGTAGAGTCGTATCAGTGGCCGATAGGACTTGAGAAAGTATTTGTTCTACCTTTAGCTCCTCGTTGGGTTCGACACTCTTACTTATCGAAAGAGGCTACAACTATCCCCTATACTTGTGGGTTATCAAGACCTTTTTCTGGCGCCATTGCCGGGGAGTCATAGCGTGGGGTGAATATTCTCGTGTGTGCTTGTTTGCTTTATCATTAAGTAATTTTTATTTGTTGTCCTTAGTTGTTTTCTATCTTTAGTTATGGGTAGGAAACGCAAAATACCAAAAAAATTAGTTGTACCTACTGCTCCAATGGTTGAAGAACCACTCAAAATCTATCACACTACTGAAGCTTTTTACTTGGATCATCTTCGATCCCTATGTGCTCGTGCTGAAACCCCCACTAGTTTAGTTGAGGGCAAATCTTTAGATGAGCATGCTTGTTATGTGCGAGACCGTATATCTGAAAAAGGGAAATTATTATGGGGTCAAATTCAACGTTTGCAATGCTATGCTTGGAACTTATGTGAAATATATGATGTTACTTGTTGTTCTGAAAACCCTAAGAAACACCTTCCCTATCAATGTGAGTTTAGTGATAATGGAATCGTATCTTCGTATGCTAAGGGTGTTTACAATTACTGTGATGTTCAACAAATTGAAGAATTTGTTGCTTTTAAGGGTGCTTATGAAATTGCTTCTTTGATTGAAATGTATGATGCTACTTTTCACAAATCTGAAAATTTTGCCATACTTGAATATTGCTATGATAATTATGCTTATAATTCCTATGTTAAACTATTTATTGAGGCCTACCCTCTGTCCAAGAAGAGACTAATATTTTGCAGGAAGCTATGGAAGAAGAAATTGATGAAACTATGAGCTCATTGGATGAAAAAGATGATGAGGAGAGCGAAGAACAAAAGGAGGGAGAGCGGATTGATCACCCGTGCCCACCTTCTAATGAGAGTAACTCTTCAACTCGTACATTGTTTAATTCCCCTTCATGCTTACCAAAGGATGATTGCTATGATGATTGTTATGATCCCGTTGATTCTCTTGAATTACCCCTTTTTGATGATGCTTGCTATGCTTGTGGCCAAGATGCCAATATGAATGATGCTTATGGAGATGAACTTGCTATAGTTCCTTATGTTAAAAATGAAATTGTTGCTATTGCACCCACGCATGATAGTCCTATTATCTTTTTGAATTCTCCCGACTACACTATATCAGAGAAGCTTGCACTTATTAAGGATTATATTGATGGGTTGCCTTTTACTACTACACATGATGATTTTGATGAATATAATATGCATGTTCTTGCTGCTCCTACTTGCAATTATTATGAGAGAGGAACTATTTCTCCACCTCTCTATGTTTCCCATAATATGAAATTGCAAGAAACTGTTTATACTATGCATTGGCCTTTACTTTGTGTGCATAAATTGTTCTTTTATGACATGCCGATGCATAGGAAGAGAGTTAGACTTTGTCATTACATGATATATGTTACTATGTGCTCATTACTAAATTACAAATCATTGTTAATTAAAATTGGCTTTGATATACCTTGGGATCCGGGTGGATTCATTACTTGAGCACTAAATGCCTAGTTTAATGGCTTTAAAGAAAGTGCTGCCAGGGAGACAACCCGGAAGTTTTAGAGAGTCATTTATTTCTGTTGAGTGATTTTATATAGTTTAAAAACAAAAAAAAGAGGGGAACCTAAAAACTTTTCGAAAAGGAAAGTGAAAGTGAAAGAGACAAACATTGTTGAAGTGGGGGAGCTCCTTGAACTTTGTTCATGCTCACAGAAACTTTGTGAATCTTGATTACAGAAACTTTTCATCAAAAATAATTACCCCCTTGTACCATTCCATTGTATTATAAAAATAATGTGCTAAGGTTTGCCTTTAGGATGTTTACAATGCTTGTTGGTTTTTACGGTGCAGGACAGAAACTTTAGCTGTAGTGCACGATTTTACATTTTTATCTGGAACGTAAATTGGTTCTGATTCCTTTTGAGCTGTCTTGATGTACAACTTATTTATTTTTCCTAATTGTGGTAGAATTTTTAGGGTACCAGAAGTATGGTGGATGTTCAGATTGCTACAGACTGTTCTGTTTTTGACAGATTCTGTTTTTGATGCATAGTTTGCTTGTTTTGATGAATCTATCAATTTATATCAGTGGATTAAGCCATGGAAAAGTTATATTACAGTAGACACAATGCAAAAACAAAATATAAATTGGTTTGCAACAGTACTTAGAGTGCTGATTTGCTTTATTATACTAACGGATCTTACCGAGTTTTCTGTTGAAGTTTTGTGTGGATGTAGTGACTAATCGAGGATGTTTCGATGTGAGAAGAAGGAAGAGAGGCAAGAGATCAAGCTTGGGGATGCCTGAGTCACCCCAAGTAAATATTCAAGGAGACTCAAGCGTCTAAGCTTGGGGATGCTGGGGAGGCATCCCCTCTTTCTTTAACAAGTATCGGTATGTTTTCGGATTCGTTTCGTTCATGCATTATGTGCAAGTCTTGGAGCGTCTTTGCAATTAGGTTTTTATTTTTTGTTTTATGCACCATTCTGGTATGAGATAGTCCTTGGTTGATTTATAGAATGCTCACTGCACTTCACTTAAATCTTTTGAGTGTGGCTTTATAGAATGCTTCACGGACTTCACTTATATCATTTGAAGTTTGGATTGCCTGTTTCTCTTCACATAGAAAACCGCCATTTGTAGAATGCTCTTTTGCTTCACTTATATTTGTTAGAGCATGGGCATATCTTTTGTAGAAAGAATTAAACTCTCTTGCTTCACTTATATCTATTTAGAGAGATGACAGGAATTGGTCATTCACATGGTTAGTCATAAAATCCTACATAAACTTGTAGATCGCTGAATATGATATGTTTGATTCCTTGCAATAGTTTTGTGATATAAATATGGTGATATTAGAGTCATGCCTAGTGGGCAGTTGTGGATTGTAGAGACACTTGTGTTGAGGTTTGTGATTCCCGTAGCATGCACGTATGGTGAACCTCTTTGTGATGAAGTTGGAGCACTATTTTATTTATTTATTGTCTTCCTTATGAGTGGCAGTCGAGGACGAGCGATGGTCTTTTCCTACCAATCTATCCCCCTAGGAGCATGCGCGTAGTACTTTGTTTTCAATGGCTTGTAGATTTTTGCAATAAGTATATGAGTTCTTTATGACTAATGTTGAGTCCATGGATTATACGCACTCTCACCCTTCCATCATTGCTAGCCTCTTCGGTACCGTGCATTGCCCTTTCTCACCTCGAGAGTTGGTGCAAACTTTGCCGGTGCATCCAAACCCCGTGATATGATACGCTCTGTCACACATAAGCCTCCTTATATCTTCCTCAAAGTAGCCACCATACCTACCTATCATGGCATTTCCATAGCCATTCCGAGATATATTGCCATGCAACTTCCATCATCATCATATTCATGACCTGAGCATTCATTTTCATATTGCTTTGCATGATCGTAAGATAGCTAGCATGATGTTTCCATGGCTTGTCCATTTTTTAATGTCATTGCTACACTAGATCATTACAAATCCCGGTACACTGCCGGAGGCATTCATATAGAGTCATATCTTTGTTCTAGATATTGGGTTGTAAATAAATAAAAGTGTGATGATCATCATTATTAGATCATTGCCCTAGTGAGGAAAGGATGATGGAGACTATGATTCCCCCACAAGTCGGGATGAGACTCCGGTGACGGTGTCCTGGACTAGGGGGTACTCAGCGCGTCGTCTCCCGATCAGTTGGATTGGGCCGAGGACCCCCATGGCCGTATACTCATGGGCCAGTCCGGACAGCTGTCGCATACAATGAAGAATCAACAAGACTTGTCGATCAAGACAAGGAATCCTCCCCCGCCGGCGTATTCGGCTAGGACTCTTGTTATCCTAGGCCTCTGGTGCATTATATAAACCGGGCCAGGCTAGTCGATAGACATATACAACAACAATCATACCATAGGCTAGCTTTTAGGGTTTAGCCTCTACGATCTCGTGGTAGATCTACTCTTGTACTACCCATATCATCAATATTAATCAAGCAGGACGTAGGGTTTTACCTCCATCGAGAGGGCCCGAACCTGGGTAAAACATCGTGTCCCTTGCCTCCTGTTACCATTGATCCTAAGACGCATTGCTTGGGACCCCCTACCCGAGATCCGCCGGTTTTGAAACCGACATTGGTGCTTTCATTGAGAGTTCCCCTGTGTGATCGGCGAAAGGATCAATGGCTCGACTGCAGGTCAACTGCGACGTCGGCTTCTTCGTCACCAGCTCGACTGGTCACCTTGGCTTGACCGAGGACTGCACCCTACCTCCGATCGTCATGTTCGGATGAAGGCCTTCATCAACACCAACTCCGATCTCTATCAAGATCATGGAGGAGTCATCCATGGAGCTCGGGGGCTCAACGTCAACATTACCCTCAGGCGACCGTGCTGTTTTTCTGGACAACAAACTTGTATCCGCCGCCACCACCTCCTCAAGTGTCGCCTAAACGATTACTTTGGTGGAATTATGCAGAATTAAGTCTACAACAACCCTGCAAAAATTTCGTCGAGTTCCGATGGAGGAATCTCTGGCAATCTCCGATATACCGGAGCCCTGTTGAATCTGGGCGTGAATTCGGACGAGTTTAGGGCGTGGTATCCAGGGTCTAGCTCGGATGTCCTTTGAAGGATCCAACCGTTGATTTGCTGCGGAATTCCCTTATATACCACCTGCCAAAAATTCAGCTCGATCCGACCGTCCAAACTCCGGGAAACTTCCGATTAGTGCATCACTTTTTGGATCTGTATTCTGCGCGAAAACGAATCCGACCCGAGTTCGTCTTTTTTACAAACGGGATTTCGGACATCCTTTTTGAAGGAAGTTTTGTATGGGGTATCGTGTTTTGTTCCCGAACACATCCCACTAACTTTAAGATCCTTTGAACATGATCTTCAACATCATGCTGGTGTCAAACCAGCCCGGCAATATTGCTCCACGGCTGCTGACCTGCGCTAGACACGTCGTCACTTTGTTGAGCCAAGCTCAACTTCTTTGGATCATCATCTTGGCAAGCCGAACAAGAGTCCGGCATCGTGAACGATAAATCATCACCAACATCGCCGCCCCACGGATTACACGGAGCGGGCATATCGACATCGCCGCACGGTCACTTCATCAAGCCGGCATCGACCACGTCACGACCTGCATCGTCAGGGCCGCACTATTGCTTCTTCAAGCTGGTGTCCATCACGCCGACCTACTTCGACATCTCGGCTGGACCAGGGGCTTCGCCATCTCTTCATCAACCTACTCCGGACACTTCGGCGTCACTAGCCGACCAGGCATGGGTGCGCGGATCGAGTCCCAATTTTGGGAATCACCTTCCTTCGGATTGCTACAACAAATAAACTAGGTGCTATTAATCCTAGTATTTCTTTTTGCTTGTTTGGGTTAAATTTTTCCCAAGGAATTATTACTCTGGTTAGTCCAGCATATGTACACAGGTCTATCAAATGGTGGCCGCATTATCGATGGTCGCATGATGGTTCGGTCAGTTTCCGTACACAGTTCGGCGAACGCCGCATCCGGACTCAGACCGACCTATGAATCCAGGTTTTGCCATGCCTTTATTGCATTACACCGACGACCTGCATCGACATCGACTTTGGCGCCAGGCCAAATTTCTTTTACTACTCACTTTGCATAAATTATTTATTATGCAACATTTTTTTTAATTCCTATTATTACTATTATCCCCGGTCTGCACTATTTTTTGTGCACAGGAAAATGATCCAGCCGGACTATATCCTTTGACGTCACCTCGGCTGGACGGGGGGCTTCGTCAACACTTCATTACCACATGCCGGGGACTTCGGCATTACTCTGCGGTCCTGCGTTGACCGTGCTATGTCACCACTTTGGAGTGCCGAGCTCCTTGCTCCGCCACCTCGGGACCGGCTTGGGGGATGGAACCTTGTCCCGCATCAAGCTCGGACCGCGTCGTCAATACCGAACACATTAACCAGCTAAGTTTCCTTCATGCTCAAAGTTTTAAATTTCTAACTTGTGTTCGGTTCGACCAAGAATTATACTTTTTTGTAAAAAAGTTGCTTGTAAAATTTTTCCTTGTCGAAACTTTGTCCGCACACACTTGACGCGCTACCCGCGCTCATTATACATGGGGGTTTCTTTAACAGAAGCTTATTAATACGGGCTTTATGCCTAACACATGTGTCACACTTCCGCATGTTCCTTTTATTCACCATTATATGCATCGATATGACTTAAGTTTTGGCCAAGCTGGGTTGCCTGGCTCCTGTGCTTACCCCTACGTTCCCGATTGTTCGGCTAGGTGGTAAAGGGAGCACCTCTGCGATTGTTACTGCCGGGTCAGCCGGATGTGTACCTCAGACTGGGTGAAGCCGAAAGCTAGCATTCTTAAGGGAATACTCGGTCGGTGAACTAAAATATGATTTCTTACCTATTTATTTACCTGCCCCCAGATGTTTTTCTGCTCTTTTGGCAGTCCGGACATGCACTTTAGGGCATGCCTCCCAGGGAAAGGAACCCCTAACGGAACTATTCTCCCTGGAAGATGTTTCTTACTAACCATGTAATATAACATAACTAGTTGGGCACTTGTCTGATAAAGCACTAATGACCCCTACGCCTGGTCTCCATGAATGCCCCGTTTTTTATACCGCAAGGGTATTCGGACACACTCTGGACTATTGGGTCCAGAGGTTGAAGCGAAAAGGTCCGCTACGACAAACGATCTACAATCCGGCTAGAAGGCATTCTACATGTCACCTTACATTTTATAGTCAACTTTTACCCAAGTCGCTTGGGGGCTCTTATGTTTATTTGAGCCGTTTCATACTAAGTGTTTTTCTTCTTAGTCGTTGCAAAGTTAAAGCACGGTAAAAGCACTTTTTTTTTCCAAAGTCCAATTTTCAGATTGGCACCGAACACTTGATCTTGTTCGGACGTCATGTTTTTACTGACGTTTTTTGGTTTTCCAAGCTTTTGGCACTTTTAACTATTTGTGTGTTTTCAGCACAAGTCTCGCAGTGCAACGCCGGACACCTTTAGAGATTCGGCAAAAACATTCTCGGATGTTTCTATATATGCATCAGCTTCGAATTGTGTCTTCGGTCAATAGTTGGGTTGCCCGGCTCCCGCGCTTGCCTCCTACGTTCCGCTTTGTTCGGCTAGGTGTGCAAAGGGAGAACCACTGCGATTGTGCTTCCAGCTCACATGGTCAAGCACCTCAGTGGAGAAAGCCGAAAACTGACTGTCACAATAGGTGTAAACTGGTCAGCGATACGATGACTATATTAAATGACGGGCCATTCATAACATTGGCCGAAGTGTTTCCGACTTGACCTCGACTGTCGCCGAACACTACCGGGGGCAATTAACTGGCCTCCCAAACTAAATCCTCGATCTTTTGCTCTTACATTGGAGCTGAGGTTTCAAGATCATGCTTAGCATGACAACCCAAAGATAGGAACCGATAGTGGGACTATTTTCTTTGGAAGACATTTCTTCTGTTAAACAGTAATATAACATGTCTCTCCTCGTACCTTTCTTTATAAAACCGTATGGCCAGATTGCCTTGTTTGTCGTAAATCTTTGCCCTCATAAAGGATTTATAAAGTAGGACAAACACTCCTCGGCTACCGGCCAAGGAGGTTCAAGCCCATGGTCGGTCAACAAAGTTTTGTACAATGCGGATCTGAGCATTAATGACATAAAGTACTTGGATACATTGAGTCATTACACATAATTTGTGATTTTACTATGGATATTGATCCTTAATTCGGCCACCCGTGCCCGCATTAAGGCTCGGGGGCTACTGGGCTTCGGGCTTATTATTTACAAATATTAAAGGGGCACATTGATCCCCTGATCTGGTGTTGCCACCCGACCAGTGTCTCGGGGGCTACTGCATTGCTTGTTCTATGCAGAAAATCTTAAGTGTAATACAGTTTCCGAGGAGATTTTGATCCTCAGGTTGGCCGGCCGCACCCAACCTGAGTCTCGAGGACTGAGCACGCCGCTTTTTGTGTCCCGAAGTATTCTGCTGAGCTAGGACTTGATCCTCAGACCGATTTTGCAAATCAACCTGAGTCTCAGTGGCTATGGGGATCAGCGGTCTTATGTCATCCTTCAGGTGTATCTCGGGTTTTAGACCGATACATACCTTGAGGGCTACTAGCTATATATCTCGTCAGAGAATAAGTTACATCAATAAAAAACATTGACCAAAAATCAGCCCACCGAGGTGCTTAACCACCTCGGAAGCAGTTCGACATATAGCTCGGATGCAAGTGGCTGGCTCCTTAGAGGGCATTTCCGGCATTAAGCTCGGTTAAACTCCTTCAAACTTCTTTGAACCAAGGTGATTTATGACACCTCGGATAAAGTCCGGCGTTGGAGCTCGGATACATAGTCCGGTGTTGGAGCTCGGATACATAGTCCGGCGTTAGAGCTGGGAAGCAGTCCGGCATTGGTGCTCGGCTGCAAAAGATACCTCGAATGCAGTCCAGCGTTGGAGCTCAGACGCAAGAGGACGTTGCCACCCGGGAACAACTTCAAACCCGAGGCTTGGCATAAAAATAACAAGGCATTGATAAAGGCCATAAACTTAAAGGGGCTCATCGGATACCCAACGTGTAAACTCGTCGAATGTATTTCGGCGATCCTCAAGATAGAAGATGAGAAGATTTGTTGAACCAGTTTTCAAGACCGGCAGCCGAAGATGAAGAACAGTTCAGAAGAATCGAGGAGCGTCCCTAACTTGAAGACCGGTTCAGGGGGCTACTGACGGTGTCCTGGACTAGGGGGTACTCAGCGCGTCGTCTCCCGATCAGTTGGATTGGGCCGAGGACCCCCATGGCCGTATACTCATGGGCCAGTCTGGACAACTGCCGCATACAAGGAAGAATCAACAAGACTTGGCGATCAAGACAAGGACTCCTCCCCCGCCGGCGTATTCGGCTAGGACTCTTGTTATCCTAGGCCTCTGGTGCATTATATAAACCGGGCCAGGCTAGTCGATAGACATATACAACAAAAATCATACCATAGGCTAGCTTTTAGGGTTTAGCCTCTACGATCTCGTGGTAGATCTACTCTTGTACTACCCATATCATCAATATTAATCAAGCAGGACGTAGGGTTTTACCTCCATCGAGAGGGCCCGAACCTGGGTAAAACATCGTGTCCCTTGCCTCCTGTTACCATTGATCCTAAGACGCACTGCTTGGGACCCCCTACCCGAGATCCGCGGGTTTTGACACCGACATCCGGACTTTATGAAAAATAAAAGAGGACAAATAAGCCCAAATAAAATAAAATAGAAAGAGGCCAAAGAAGCCCACCAAAAATAAATAAATAAAATGAGAGAAAAAGAGAGAAGGGGCAATGTTACTATCCTTTTACCACACTTGTGGTTCAGAGTAGCACCATGTTCTTCGTAGAGAGAGTCTCCTATGCTTTCATTTTCATACACTAGTGGGAATTTTCATTATAGAACTTGGCTTGTATATTCCGACGATGGGCTTCCTCAAATGCCCGAGGTCTTCATGAGCAAGCAAGCTGGATGCACACCCACTTAGTTTCAGTTTGAGCTTTCATACACTTATAGCTCTAGTGCATCCGTTGCATGGCAATCCCTACTCACTCACATTGATATCTATTGATGGGCATCTCCATAGCCCGTTGATACGCCTAGTCGATGTGAGACTTTCTCCTTTTTTGTCTTCTCCACATAACCCCCACCATCATATTCTATTCCACCTATAGTGTTATATCCATGGCTCACGCTCATGTAATGCGTGAAAGTTGAAAAGGTTTGAGATTATTAAAGTATGAAACAATTGCTTGGCTTGTCATCGGGGTTGTGCATGATTAAATACTTTGCGTGATGAAGATAGAGCAACAGCCAGACTATATGATTTTGTAGGGATAACTTTCTTTGGCCATGTTGTTTTGAAAAGACATGATTGCTTTATTACGCTCAAAGTATTATTGTTTTTATGTCAAATGATAGACTACTGCTTTGAATCACTCGTGTCTTAATACTGTTACCATGATTAGACATATGATCAAGATTATGCTAGGTAGCATTCCACATCAAAAATTATCTTTTTTATCATTTACCTACTCGAGGACGAGCAGGAATTAAGCTTGGCGATGCTGATACGTCTCCATCGTATCTATAATTTTTTATTGTTCCATGCCAATATTCTACAACTTCCATATACTTTTTGGCAACTTTTTATATTATTTTTGGGACTAACATATTGATCCAGTGCCCAGTGCCAGTTCCTGTCTGTTGCATGTTTTTTGTTTCGCAGAAACCCAATATCAAACGGAGTCCAAACGGGATAAAAACGGACGGAGATTTTTGTTGGAATATTTATGATTTTTGGGAAGTGAAATCAACGCGAAATTGTGTCCGGGGTGGTCACGAGGTAGGGGGCGCGCCCTACCCCCCCAGGCGCACCCCTGACCCTCGTGGTCCACCCGTAAGGCGGTTGATGCTCTTCTTTTGGCGCAAGAAATCTAATTTTATGAGAAAGATCTGGGTGAAAGATTCACCCCAATCGGAGTTACGGATCTCCGGATATTTAAGAAACGGTGAAGGGGTAGAATCAGGGAACGCAGAGAATGCAGAAACAGAGCGATAGATCCAATCTCGGAGGGGCTCTTCTCCCATCTAGGGAGGAGGTCAAGGAAGAAGAAGAAGAAGGGACCCCCTCTCCCCTTGCTTCCGGTGGCGCCGGAGCGCTGCCGGGGGCCATCATCATCGCCGCGATCTTCACCAACACCTCCGCCATCTTCACCAACATCTCCATCACCTTCCCCCTTCTATCTATAGTGGTCCACTCTCCCGCAATCCTATGTACCCTCTACTTGAACATGGTGATTTATGCTTCATATTATTATCCAATGATGTGTTGCCATCCTATGATGTCTGAGTAGATTTCTTTTGTCCTATGGCTATTTGATGATGATGATTGGTTTGAGATGTATGTTTTATTATTGGTGCTGTCCTATGGTGCTCTCCATGTCACGCAAGCGTGAGTCCCCGTTGTAGGGTGTTGCAATATGCTTATGATTTGCTTATGGTGGGTGGCGTGAGTGACAGAAGCACTGACCCGAGTAAGTAGGTTGTTTGCGTATGGGATAAAGAGGACTTGATGCTTTAATGCTATGGTTGGGTTTTACCTTAATAGTAGTTGCGGATGCTTGCTAGAGTTCCAATCATAAGTGCATATGATCCAAGTAGAGAAAGTATGTTAGCTTATGCCTCTCCCTCAAATAAAATTGCAATAATGATTACCGGTCTAGTTATCGATTGCCTAGGGACAATTTCACAACTCCTATCACCAATTTTCCACACTCGCTATATTTACTTTCTTGCATATTTATTTAAACATCCCCTAGTTTATGTTTACGTGCTCTTTACTTTCTTGCAAACCTATCCTTTCACACCTACAAAGTACTTCTAGTTTCATACTTGTTCTAGGTAAAGCGAACACCAAGCGTGCATAGAGTCGTATCAGTGGCCGATAGGACTTGAGAGAGTATTTGTTCTACCTTTATCTCCTCGTTGGGTTCGACACTCTTACTTATCGAAAGAGGCTACAACTATCCCCTATACTTGTGGGTTATCACTCTACCACGTCAATTTGCCGCCTCAATTCGGCACATTCAGCGGTCTGGTCTATCGCCGGACCCTTAGCAACCTGCACATCAATACAAGTGAGATTATTACCTGGGAGTGTGATCCTCCATTTGCCGCCATGGGCTGGCATCCACTGTCTCAGGGGATACTATCTATACAGAGCGCATGTATCATGTGCGGTGCAACCAAAAACTGCGTATTTCGTGGCTTACCTCAAAACCTTTGAGCAAGCTCCTAAAAGCTTCATTTAACCCGTTTGTGGCGGAGGAAATTTTCTCCAACACCGTACCCATTAGTGTACGGTGATCCTCTGAGAGAGCAGCTGACTCCAGGAGGCCCGTAAGTATGTTCGGCCGGACACCAGACTCTCCTCGATCCTTCTCATTGCCCGCCACAGGAGCCGCACGCGCTTGGCTCGGGGCGGTCGAAGTGTTAGCTTCCGGCCCCATTGGATCTGGACTCCTCCATGACGATACCTCAGGGTCGCCTGCCCCACGAGGTGGAGAGGTAGGTGGGGTCTCACTCTCCATCATCTCCGGAAGAAGATCCCTCGAGGATGAAACCTCTTGAGATGAACTGCTAGCCGGACTGCAAAAAGTAGGTCCTGGTTATTACCCTCAGAGAAAAAGCAATAAGCTTCTTGTTTATTAAACTTACAGCTTGGTGGAGGGCTGGCCCGTTAGCAGGCACTGTGCGATAAGAACGCCCTTTGGGGCAGGGCCCTTTGGTGAAGTTTTCTTCCCTTGTTTAGGTGCCCCCGTTTCCATGTCTTTGGAAGCGGCCCTCTTCTTCCTGCGGGGGGAGGAAACCTCAGATTCACCTCCCCGATTCTCCTCCTCCGTGGAGACATTAATTCCCCCTGTTCGGATGCACAATGTGTGAGGCTCACCCTCGGCTTCCCCACTCTTCCCTTCATCTTTCTCCGATGGCACTTGTCTTAGCGCCCGCTCAAGCATCCTGGCTATTGCCGGTCCGGGTGGGCCTTCGGGAAGCGGGGTCGGACACCTGATCCTCTCTGCCTTACTAAGCCAATCCTGGTCGCGGACAGTATTCAGAACAATGCTATGACAAATATAAGCCAAGTGTTCGGTTATAGGGTTACTTACTTGGGTATCTGGGTGATTGCAGCTCAGGCCCGCATCCTCGGTGGTGTCCGGACAACTTATAAATTCCTTCGGGCGTCATGCCGAAGAAGTGCTGAATGGTTCGCGGACCCTCTGGATTGAACTCCCACATCCGGAGAGGTCGACGTTTGCACGGCAGGGCCCGCCAAACTAGCATTACCTGGATTATTTTGACAATACTAATGTCCCTCTCGAGGAGCTCCCGAATGCGGCTCTGCAACATCGGTACATTGTTTGCAGGCCCCCATTTCAGTCCCACGTTGGCCCATAATGCCAGTTGAGGCGGAGGGCCCGAGCGGAAGGCGGGGGCGGCCGCCCACTTCGAGCCTCGGGGAGCTGGGACGTAGAACCACCTCCGCTGCCATAGATCAGATACCTCCGGGAAGGAGCCTTCGGGCCACGGGGCATCGGCGTTCCTGCTTATTACAGCGCCCCCGCACTCTGCATGTCGCCCCTCAATCATCTTCGGCTTCACATTGAAAGTCTTGAGCCATAGCCCAAAGTGGGGGGTGATGTGGAGGAAGGCTTCGCACACGACGATAAACGATGAGATGTGTAGGATGGAATCTGGAGCTAGATCGTGGAAATCTAGCTCGTAGTAGAACACACTACAAAAAAAAAGACACATCCGTGACATTTTGGGTCGAACGAATTTTTTTCCTGTCATACATATGACGCTTCTATGACGATAATTGTGACAAAACCTGGTATCATCATAGATGTGGTGGGCTCCTACTTCTATGACAAAAAATCATGACAGAAAATGGGCTTTTCATCCTGGGCGGGCCGGAGACGCAGCTGCATGACATTCTTTGGGCCGTCCATCATGGAAAAAACCATGGTAGAAGCAAGGGGGAGGAAAATTTCGAGGAGTTGTTGGTTACGGTGGGAGGTCGGGGGCGGAGCGATGCGCGTTTCTCTCGTACGTACGCGTGTGTGTGCGAGGCATTGGCTCTAACTGAAGTCGAGCGAGGCATTGGGCTCTAACTGAATCCGAGCGATTGCACTGCAGGCTACGCGTTACTGAACCCGAGCGATCGATCGATGGCTGTTAACTGAACCTGATGGAGCGATTCCTTCGCTACTGCTGCTAACTGAAGCCGATCTATGCTGCCTCCGGGATGAATAGTGAGCATTGCGGGGGGAGGGGGGGTTGGATGAACAGTGAGCGGTGGCGTTGCCTCTGGATGAACAGGAACCCGTGGTGTGGAGGGCTGGATGAACAGTAGATGGTGGAGGGGTGACCGTGGAGGGGTGGTTGAACAGGACCCCGTGGTGTGGAGGGCTGGATGAACAGTAGACAGTGGAGGGGTGCCCGTGGAGGGGTGGTTGAACAGTAGCCGGTGGAGTAGCACGCGGTGGAGGCTGGATGAACAGGAGCCCGTGGAGGCTGGAGGAGGTCGAAGGTAGCCCGTGAAGGCTGGAGGAGGTCGACGGTGGAGATGAATAGTATCCCATGGAGTCTCGTTTTGCGGTACGCCACACCCCCCCCCCTCCGTTTCGACCGTAGCGCTCCAACACAAATCCGTTTCGTCCATTTTGCGGTACACCACACCCCTCCCGATCAACAGGACCCCCGTTTCGACCGTAGGAGGTCCGTTTCCTCCGTTTTGCGGTACGCCAGGCCCCTCCCGATCAATAGGACCCCGTTTCGAACGTGGCCGGTCGAACACAAGGCCGTTTCCTCCGTTGTGCGGTATGCCAGGCCTCGTTTCCATCGCCTGTTCCATCCAAACCCTCCCGATGAACACGACCACGCATTCCGTTCCGACCCAGCCAGTTGGCTCCCCATGAACACGACGACGACGCTGTTTCTCCGTTCCGACCCAGCCATGTACATATGCGCGAGTAGGCATTAGAGACCCTGCCCGTATGTACATACATGGCCGTATTTTCTTTCTTCCACCCTCGCCGATGTACGTATGTGTACATGCTACGTGCGCGCCTCTACTACGACACGTGCGCGCCTCTACATCGACCAGTATGTACGTACACGTTCGTGACCAGGATGACAACGCTACGTACGCTTTGACCAGGTGGGTCCCGACTGTCGGGCACTTCCTTGCCTGCGAAGATGTAGCTGGTGGGTCCCAGCAGTCAGGGGGGCGAATCGTTTTTTTTTGCCCGGACGCACTTCCTTGCATGCGAAGGTGTAGCTGCTGGGTCCCAGCAATCAGTGGGGGCGAATCATTTTTTTTGCCCGGACGCACTTCCTTGCGTGCGAAGGTGTAGCTGCTGGGTCCTAGCAGTCAGGGGGGCGAATCGTTTTTTTTTGCCCAGACGCACTTCCTTGCGTGTGAAGGTGTAGCTGGTAGGTCCCAGTAGTCGGGGGGTGAATCGTTTTTTTTCGGACGCACTTCCCTGCGTGCGAAGATGTAGCTGGTGGGTGCAGTCAGGGGGGCGAATCATTTTTTTTGGATGCACTTACTTGCGTGCGAAGATGTAGCTCGTGGGTCACAGCAGTCAGGGGGCGAATCATTTTTTTCGCAAAATACGGTGGCCCGTTCGGTGGGTCCCCGCTGTGAGGTGGAGGAATAATTATTTTGAGCGTAATAAGAAGGCACTTCCTTGGCACTCCCGTGGACCCAACTGTCAGCCTTTCCACATACAGTCCATGTCCGATGGAAGTCGTTCCTTGACCACGTTGACCACGCCGCGCTGAGAGCACCACAGCGGTGGACGACGGCGAGGCCTAGGAAGGGGATGACATGGAGCCGGGGAAGACACGGCAGTGGATGCACACGTGGAGAGGAGTACGAGGGTTCACTGGTTCGGCTGCGCTACCGTCACTGCAGAATAACAGGGGGTGTGGGTCAGTGGGTGAGTGGAGGGATAGCCTGGCCAGCGGTGGGAGTAGTAGGGGGCGGTGAGGCCTCCGTGGCAGCACATCCGGCCACGGGAGGCAGGAGCAGGCGGCACGACCGACGCTGCTTTGGGCGGCTGGAGCAAGAAGACCAGAGGTTGAAGAAGCACGACGGCCGTTGGATGGACATCGTACGGTCACTGCAGCTAGAATTGTTTATATTGACTAAGTTGACAAAGCCCTTGGTACGTCAACTTAGTAGGCCCACAGGTCAGCTTTTGAAACGGTGCGCCCCAGATGTCAGGGGGATGAATCATTTTTTCGGCGGGTGAAGCTAGAATATCCGAGATTGAAGAAGAAGCACGGCATCCGTTGGATGGACATCCAACGGCCACTGCTGCTACAACCGTGTGTTGACTATAAGTTGACAAAGCCTTGCATACCCGTCAACTCTCTTTTTTTAGGGGACGCGTCAACTCAGTAAGGCCAGAAGTGTGTGGCAGAGAACTTATAGCCCATTTGAGATTTGTAAGAATGTGTAGCCCATTTTTGAATTCTAATGGAATTTACTACATCCCATTTACAGTTTGTTAAAAGTACAGCCCATTTCAACCAACCGTTCAAAACAGAATTCAATAAAATTTCCCACATTTTGATGGGATCCGAATATTTTTATCCCGAAATTTTAGTCAGATTAAATACAATTTCAATATAAATTTATATTGTGTAAGAATCCAACAAAACATTCCGCTCGAAACAATTAATGAAATTAAAATTTTCAATATTCCAAAAGTAATATTTTATAAAGTAATCACTGTTTGGTGCATTTTTTTATAGTTACTACCTAGTTTTTATAATTACATCCCATTTATTATTTCTTAAAGCCCATTTTCTTGTTAAGCCTAATGCATCCCTCCTAGGAAAGATTTGTAGCCCAGCGGGGTGGAGAATAACAACTTGACCTTGCCTGGGTATTCCTAAAAAAGTATAGCTGGGCTAGCCATTTTCAGCTTGAAAAAAAATAATATCTGGGCTGGATAGCTGGCCTGGGCTAGACGGGCCACAGCCGGCCTAGTTAATACCTGCAGCGATGTTTTCGTTGTTGTTCAGAGGAGAAAAAATAATATCTGGGGTAAACATCGAAAAAGTCTACAGTGCTCACACCTCAAAAACACAAATACTACTCGAGCTGCTTGGTCCCAGCTGTCGGTCGCTTCTTGTGCAATTCTCTCGTTTATTGACTACTCCCTCCTTTCCGGTTTATAATGCTCAATTCAAAAATCTCACCAATCAAGGTAGATGGCGAGTGGTGGAATACTTTTTCTAGTTTTGCAAAATCACCTAATTAATGCTCTTGGTATCCTCAAAAAATTATGTTTATCAATGCATTAATTGCAATGCATGCATGCATAAAGTATATGCATTGGTCAATTTTCTCTTAATACTAGCATGCAATGATTTAATGCACCTTGGAATCTGAACATGTGATGGAAAACAACCAAATTGAGCCTTATAAAATGGAAAAACTAAAATTTTGAGATAAGCCCTATAAACCGGAAAGGAGGGAGTACATAGGTAGACAATGGTGTGGGACCGTGATGTCAGGAAACCAGGAGGAAGCAAAATAAATTATAGTTATATATATATATAAGGAGGCACTTGCGTACGTGAGGCTATGGACCTGGTGGGTCCCCATTGTCATCCTATCCAAGTAAAGTGATCTCCTCGCCCGCGCGCACTTTCCGCCCGAAACAGTAAGCACCGGCCGCCCCGCTTCCCGGTGCAGGCTATTGCTCTGCCTTCCAACGACACAAGTGTCGTCCGTCCATCCGTCTACCGCACACATTAATGATACGTGGTTGCCGAGGCGGCTACTCCGGCGTCACACGTCCGTCCCTCCGCCCGCCCACCATTGCTATATGAACTGCTGCGCCGGCCATAGCCGCAGTCATCCGCATCTGTTGCCTTTCTCCTATCCACACCACTACTGCCCACCATGGCTTCCTCGCGCTCCAGCGCTCTTCGGGACGGGCGGATGACGGACCACAAGGAGATAGCAGCCATTGCTGCCGACCGGCTGGCCGGCAGGCAACCGGAGGACGATGACGTCCCAATGGAGAACATGGTAGTCGATGATCCGGCGCCAACCCCCTCCTCCGCGCCATCCTTGCCGGTGCATTGCATCATGACCATCGGCGAGCCCGTCCCCAATATATGCACAGGGTGAGGCAGATGCGTGAGGAGCAGTTCTGGGAGGCGCAGGCCGACACCGCCTACAACCACCATCTCCTCCAGGAGCACCTGCAGGCAGAGGAGCAGATCACCGCGGAGCAGGCAGAGCAGGAGGCGTTGCTCGACTCGTACCGCTCCGCCCGCAAGGGCCGCCTCGAGCGCTGGCGGTACCGAATGCGGGGGGCGGAGGCTGCGGCCGCCTACAAAGAGGCTAGCAAAGAGGGCGATGAAGCGAGCGAGGCGCTGTTTGGCGAGATCGAGGACGAGGCAGAGGACAATGCCGGCTACGACGAGTCCCCGCTCCATTGGCGTCGACAACGCCCCGCGGCGCCAACAACGAGGCAGAGGACACCGCCGGCTCCGCTGAGGCCCCGCCCCGCCAACAACGAGGCAGAGGAAATCGCCGGCTCAGTAGAGGCCCCACCCTACCGGCAACGTGGGGGAGGATTTCCACCGCTCCGCTGAGGCGCCGCCCGCCGGCAACGAGACAGAGAACATCGCCGGCTCCGCCGAGGCCCCACCCCGCTGCCAACGAGGCCGAGCCACACAGAAAACGAGGAAGAGTAGAACATGGTAGGTCGCTGCCACTCGGGTCCAAGTAAGGCCACCGCTGCTACCCTCCGGTTGAAGCCAAGCTAGGCGGGTTGACCATTGATGGCCGGTTAGCTTCTTGGCAGCGACGTGGAGTCGGAGAGCTGCGCTGGAGAAGAACACTGCTTCTACTTAACTGCTGGTGCAGTTGGCTGACTGACACGTGGGCCCAACATGCCACATGTCAGTTATGCAACTGCACCTGCAGTTAAGTCACTGAAGCTTCTGTTCGGCTCAGCGGGACACAGGTGGGTAGCTTCGGTTAATTAATTATACCTCCAGCGCACCCCTTTTTAGTTTTTTTAGAAAAGGAGGATGACCCCCGGCCTTTGCATCTAGGAGATGCATGCAGCCACAAACACCCCTTTTTAGTTGAAGAATGTATGAAATGTAATTAAATCCGACATGTTTATATGAAATCCGATCGTGTATGAATGAATTTATTTCGATTAGTTCGAATTCCTGTATCACTGGCATTGGATGAACATGCAAAACAATACGTACTAGCATTATTCCCAGGGTGATCACCTCGTTTGCAGGAGTTTCACATGTACTCCCTCCGGTCCTTTCTATACAAGTTTTGTCTGCAGTCAAAATATCTCTACTTTGACCAATCTTATACAAAAAAGTATGCACTTTCACAATGTGCGAAGTAAAAAGGAATAGAAGGAGTACAAAGAGTTTGAGCAGCTTTTTAGCATTTTTGTACATTGCAATCAAACACACAGGGCTGGCAATTCATAGAGAACATTCAAAACAATCGATGATTATGCATCTCAGCGACTCACATGTTAGAGGCGATATTTACTTCACAACTAAAGAATAAAGAAAAAATTGATCGACGCTACTGACAGCAAGGGCGTCCCATTCAAAAATATCAAATGCGTGTCTTAAAATCAATGAGAAAAATTTGACAATGTTGTCCCATTCCACAATATCAAATGCCTACGATTGTGGAATGGGCAGGGTTTGCCATCACTTTGGACATTGACATGGCACCTCGTGCTAAATAAACCAACTGTTCTTTTTGTGCAGTTCCACCAAAATCAACCAAATTCACGTGTAGCTTGTATGGTTTCGCCCTTATATATTGCAACGCCTTGAACTTATCGGCACCTCCTTTCTTGTGGTGGAAATGAATGATTCAATGTATTCATGAACATTTTGTGCAGTTCCCATTGAAATCAAGCCGATCACCCCTGTTTGCACAAATACAAAAAAGTGATTAGTATAAAGCAAAATATACTATGAATTGACAGTTTAAATAGGCACCTACATGGTCCATGTAGAGCACACTTTTAGAAAAATGGAACTCACCGGAAAGAATCCTAGAACAACATTGTACTCGCGCATCACAGCAAAAAAATGGAGATTTGTCAGTCCTTCTGAGCTGAAGTTAGTTTGGTCTTGTGGGGAGTAATGTAACCATCCTTCAACTGCTCCTTCTGATGAGAATCCTAGAACAACATTGTACTCGCGCATCACAGCAAAAAAATGGAGATTTGTCAGTCCTTCTGAGCTGGAGTTAGTTTGGCCTTGTGGGGAGTAATGTAACCATTCTTCAACTGCTCCTTATGATGAGAAGATATAGTGCTTCTTCATCCTGGCATAATCGGAACTAGTCACTTCACGTACTCCATATTCTTCTTCAGAGGAAGATGATCCTATTGTGCAAAGACAAGAGGACAACTAAATGCTAGCATCCCTATTTGCTCGACAAAAGGGAAAGGAAATATTTAAAACAGTATAGATGAAGCACTTCCTCAAGGACAATACCACTTTTTCATGACAGTATCTAAACAGTAGCACAACGCTAATAGAGATGACAAAGCGCAATCATATGGATGAATTAGTGGGCGAGTACCAACCTTTGTCAGGAGGCTGATTGTGTAGAGCATACAGATGAAGCACTTCTCCGGAACCATCTGTTGCTATCTACTATGGTGGCCATGCTTACTATATCTTTTTGTGCATTTCCACTAAAATATATGGTATCTTCAAAGAAGATCCCTGTTTGCACAAGTAGAGATAATTACGTATGGCATCAAATCAGTTGCAAAACAATTGCTCGTTCCAGCCATAGCAATAAATTAAGATGCAAAACTATATCATTACTTGTGTCATCACAGTTCCAGTACTTCATTATAGCACCGGGAATTGATTTTTGTTTTTCTTCCGCTTGTTCTTCCCCTTCATCACTTGGTTCAATAACAGACAAGCTTCGCCTTCAATGTAAGATTTGGCATGTCAATTAGGGAGCACAAGTATAGTACTAAACTTAATTTTCTGATGAAAGTGGCAAAATACAGGCCAGCAGTTGTGAAATATCCTTATCTTACCTCAATGGGATATTACGGTGCACATACAGATTGGAAGTCTTGTCTCCATTTGTGCAGTTCACTAAAATCAAGCAACATTATCGTACAAGTAGCACAACATATGAAAGCACACTGCAGAATCATGTGAAAGAAGGCTAGTACTGACCTCTCATGATGCGGAATTCAAACAACTCACAAGAAGAAGAGCTGAACCAAATTCGCCTTAACGGATAGGAAGTAAGATCTCCTCTTGTGCAGTTCCACTAAGATCAAGCAATCAAGCAACGTTGTCGGTGTGACATTTTGGTTGAACTGCACAAAACAGTCTTAAAACAAAAGTGTTTTGTGCAGTGCAACAAAATGTCACAATGGCAACGAGGTGAAGTAGATAACCCTGTTTACACAGAGGTGCAAAGGAAACAATTAGTGGTCAATAACGGTGGATGACACAGAAGCCAACAAAAAGAAGCATCTACCTTATGGAAATGGGAAAGAAATCAAGACAGTAGCATTTCTCAAACGGTGGCATTGATTAATATTAACATATAGATTATATTAACAATAAAATTTGTTAAACATGTAATTTTCTTTTAACTGTGGCATTGCATCAATTTTCCAGCGGCATTATTAGAGGGTGTTTGTTTACAGGGACATTTTGTTGTAGGGACTAAAAAAACTCCGTGTCAGTCACATCTAAACCAAACAGGAGGGACTTTTCGGGACTAAAAGTGGGCATTTGGGACTAAAGAAAGAAGACCCCGAGGGAGTCTTTTTGGGACTTTTTCCAATAGTTGCCCCTGCCACGCATCGCACCTTGTTCCTATTAGTTCATTACTAGGGGTAATTTGGTCTTTTATCATGTCATTTAATAACCTCTAGTCCATGTTTAGTCCCTGGAACCAAGCAGGTAGGGACTAGGGAGTTTTTAACCAAACAGGGCCATAGATTAACAACAGCTAATGAGTTGCACGGGACAGTGGACACACCAGCACCATGTGCATCTACCGATGTACTGTGGTCATGCACAGTCTGTTGCAACAAAGAACAAACAACCAAGGAGCATATTTGTGTTGGTGCCAGTTTTGTTATCTTTAGACACCTTTCCCTATGTGAGCGCAGCAAATCTAGTCCTGCTCAAACTCTACAGCCTTGTCCCTTCCTTTCCTTTTTGAACTAGTACTTTCGCCCCTTTGTTTCCTCTTTGAACCACATCCTAGATTTATGCGATACAACTTTCCCCACTACATTCCCCCATTCCTTTCCTCTTTGAACCACGTCCTAGATTCATGTTATACAACTTTCCCCCTTCATTTCCTCTTTGAACCACGTCCTAGATTCATGCTATATACAAATTTTCCCACTACTTTCCCCCACTCCTTTCCTCTTTGAACCACGTCCTAGATTCATGGTATACATGCAGCTAGAGCAATGCATGTGGAGTAAGTAAAATATACATTAAGGTTCTTGGGGCGCGGTTCAGTGGGCAACGGGACGGCGGCGAAGAAGAAGGGTCGGAGGCCCTCCCGCGCCGCCGCTGGGTGGAAAGTGAACAACAGCATCGGTAGTGGATTCCCTCCCTCACCGACGGCGACAGCGTTAAGCCTCCTTCCCTTCCCGGCGGACGGATCCTGCCGGCTCTTTGAGGAGCAGTGAGGGGAGAGAGAGGCCAACGAAGTCTTGTTTAGATCTGGAGAGGGCGAGAGAGTGTGAAGAGAGCAACTACAAGCGATGAGGATCCAGCGGGAGAGGGCGAGAGAGTGTGAAGAGAGCAACTACAAGTGCTGAGGCTCCAGCGTGTACATATATACTGGCGAGAGAGTGTGAAGCGTGCAAACCCTAGAAAACATATTGACCAGTCAAAGAATCCTCCTGGCAAAAATTATGCTCAAGTGTAGTTATCGAACCCGAGACCTCAAGTTTGATGAGCGAACAGGCTAACCAGCTACACAACCCTCCCGTTATGTTCAACGAGAGGAAAATAACCTTTTATACGTTCCTGCATTCGTGTGGTAGGCATGCCGTGTTTTTTTGTGTGTGTGTGTGTGGGAGTCATTAGGATTTCAATCATAATCGTGTCATGTGGCTTTGGTGGTAAAACTATCCACAGTGGTGCAGAAATAATGCAGCCTTAGTCACCTTACCTCTCTCCACGTAGTACGTTGGGTCCCACCAGTCAGAGGGTGAAACAAACAAATTAATAAGAAAAATTAAAAGCGCCAGCGGTGTATCTTACTACCTCACACATCTCGCTACTGCTCGGGAACACTGACCAATTGATCCCTTTGTTCGCTCGCGTACTATTTTAAGTGAATCCTTATTATAACATGCACACAAATTTTGGGCACTTGTATTATACTTAAGTCAGTGTGCCACTGTATCTCGTATACTTACTACTCCCTCCGTCTAGGTGTAATAAGTCACGTTAGAAGGTGCAACAGGACCAAGGTACGTGTGTGTGCGTGTGTGTGTTTAACAACATGTGTTTGTTAGAGAGTGCGACGGATCGACCTACTCCTACAGAGATATGGTGTGTAGTGTACGATTTTAGCCGCGAGAGTCGGTGCATCCTCTCGTTTCCGGGCGTGTCCGGTAGGGACATGCCGACAGCTGCCACGCCCGCTCCTGACCAGCATGGCCCACCCAAAGCCCCTCCACCGCCCGCACGCACTTCCCGCCCGAAATGGTCAGCACCGCTCCAAAGAATCGGTGTCGCATTCATGCCCGGGCAGAGCGGACGCGACCTCTCACTGGCGCAAGAGTGATCGTTGCTTCGTCCATCCAACTTACTGCTGGGTCTATGTGATTTGACAGCTCATTGGTCTTTATTACTGAGGTGGTAGGACTGCTGGATGTCCCACGCTTTCGGCGAAAGGAGGTAGTAGATTACAATTTTCTCCACTCTTACAGAGGAGGAGTGCAAGAGTAGTGAAAACACGCAGGCTCAGTGATTACATGGCCCACCTCACACTATCACCGTGCGACACCTAACTCTTTACATAGTACTCCCTCCGTTCCTAAATATTACTAGATGAGTCCCCGCTCATTGTCGCGGAACAGCGGTATATCTCTCTGCGCAAAATTATTGGTTTCATAGAACTAAAAAAAATCTATAACCGCATGACAAATGTGGTAGCCAAACTAACTAAACTCCCATCATCATTTAGATCATCCCACATAAGGAAAAAAGATCAGCCAACTCCTACTGCATAATGGGATTATATTTTTCTTTTTGACATGTTAATGGGACTTAAAAGCTCACTTACATGCATGCTACCGTTGCACGCTTGCATGCAGACATGTTGATGTGATTTAAAACCCACTCACATGCATGTGCCACGGTATTTCTGCATGCTTGCATGTGGCTTAGTGCGGAGCCTCTCAGCGTCTAGATCAGATGGCTATTATGACAGATTTACTTCATCTAACGGCTACGTCAATTTTGATGATGTCGCTCAAGGAGAGGATAGAGAATTCCTAGTAGTGGGGGATAGCTATTACTAGTAGATAAGTCTTTGTAGAGATTCCACTAGGTGAACTACATACGAAACAAAATGAATGAATCTACACTTAAAATGCATCTATACACATCCGCATGTGGTTAATGGTGAAATCTCTACAAAGACTTATATTTAGGAACGGAGGAAGTACTAGTATAGTACTAGTACGTACTGTAATTTATCAGCGAGATAAATTTGTACAATGCTATGAAGCTTCCAGCTCCTGTTACATGTATCTTGCGTCCAAGGTTGCCCGTTGCAACATTTCATCAAATACAAAGGAGACTAACATGCATGCTATTGCATCTCAATGATTGACAGACCATAGCAAATATGTACTCCCTCCGTTCCAAAATAAGTCTCTCAACTTTGTGCAATCTTTAGTACAAAGTTGTACTACTACTAAAGTTGACACTTATTTTGCAATAGAGGCAGCTAAAGAAAAAAACGATCCATGCAGTCCCTAGACCTTGAGCCGTGAACCCTGACCAGGATTCAATTTGCTGGCAACGTTCAAGCTTCCTAATAACTGAAGTTTGCAACCTTTTGACCATCGGATCATTTTGTGCAGTTTCACCAAAATCGAGACGAGCATCCCTGTGGCAAAGAAATTGAAGAAGCGTGATTAGAATAAGATTACTAGGACTAGTTGATGAGACATAAACTCATCACAAATACAGTACGTAGAAGCTAGTAGAGGTATCAGGTATGTGCGGGGCAAAGAAGTAGAGAAATATCCACAGGGAGTGATGTGGGCAGCTGGAGCAGTGGTGCAAGCCGGCTGTAAAGGGAGTTGTACCTGAGGGACGTAGCTCGACCTTGAGGAGGGCGGCGGGAGGCGGCAACTGCCCAAGTCGCAGCAGTGATCAAGGGACGAAGGAAACCTCACCGGCTTTGTGAGAGAGAACGGCGGGGCCCCTGATCGAGACGTGCCGACAGTGGGTTTTCGCCGTCGGCGACGGACACCGCATCTACAATAAGCATCCACCCCTTCCCCAAGCGGACGTGATCCGCCGGGATGTTAGAGATGTGGCCACAGTGGTTTTGTGCGAGCGAGTGTGAAGAGAGCAACCCCAGCAAGCAACCGTGTAGGCTGGCCCGTCCTGACTATGTATATAGTGGAGTGGTTTCCTTTTCTCTCCATATGAACCTATCATATTGCGTACGTGCCACTGAAGAAAAAATATATTTATAAATGACGCGGCACCTACTACTCGTTCTCCTATAACCTTGCGCTTGGCATCTCCAAAATACTAACCTTGCGATTGGCTCTTCGCCTCTTTGGGAAGTCAAGCAATAATGGTAGTGCAGTATATATCGTTCTGGCTATATGAGACCGAATGAATTGCTGCACGTCCACCACGTGGGCGAGGGTCGAGGGGCGAGGGAGAGTGCTACTACATACGGAGCAAAATGAGTGAATGTACACTCTAAAATACATCTATATACACCAGTGTTTGGAGTGTGTACTAGTAGTTCATATTGAAATCTACTAAGGACATATATATTCCAAACAATATGATATAATCTCTATAACCAAGGTAGTAGGGACGAGTAGTAAACTGAGGGAGTAGTAAATTTTTCTCCTCGTCCTGCGAGCCACCGCGCGCATGGGCGAGGGAGGAGCAAGCTTCACCTCATCTTGCGAGCCACCGCGCTCGTGGGCGGGGGGGACGGCGTACTAAGCAAGCTTCTCCTCGTTCTGCGAGTTGACGGGACACATCAAAAGTACTCCAGTGTATAGAGCCTTGCCTCTAAGGTAGGCCCCACATGGTTTGCCTCTTTTTGTAATTTAACATAACGCGTCAAGTCGCAATTTGTTTGTTCACCCATGGTAGACGATCCTCCCTCCACCAAGTGGACAACCAGTACACGTGCCAAATTACCACGTGGGCTGCCTTTTTCGTACAGAAATGAGCTCCACCGTGTACCCGCGCGGGTGTGGTTGGGAAAGAGACGGGAGTACGTGCGCCGTGCATGCACCTCTTCTCTTCGTGCACGTCCCCCACCTACGTGGGTGTGTGTGAGAGATACAAACCGCATTTGTGAGTGTTTTTTGTTTTGTGGTGGGGGTGGGGGTGGGGTGGGGGTTGATTTCGTGAATTATTTGTGGGAATATGTGTCGATGACATCTCAAACAAAATTTTGCATGCAATGTGTGTGAAATGGAGGCCTATCCATATCATACATTGAGGGTCAGGCAATCCACGAGAAGAGAGGGAGGGGTCATAGCTATCGATAGAGTCGAATAGAGGATCAAGTACGGGTGGGTGCGAGATCGATGAAGAGAGCCATCGAAATTGCGTGTGTGTGTGTGTGTGCAAGTCAAAGATATAGGGCGACTGGCCTACCGGAACGTTAGAAGGCACATGTCAAGTTTGTGTG
>NC_041385.1:74680517-74685966 GCF_002162155.2 Triticum dicoccoides
AAGTACGTGTGGGTGCGAGATCGATGAAGAGAGCCATCGAAATTGCGTGTGTGTGTGTGCAAGTCAAAGATATAGGGCGACTGGCCTACCGGAACGTTAGAGGGCACATGTCAAGTTTGTGTGTGGCAGGGAGACTAGAGCGCTTGATGTATCGGTGTTTATGGGGGGTAGGGGTGGGGGGAGGGGTAGGCAGAGGCCTAACTATAGAGGTAGAACGACTCGTATATGTGTTGAGAAGGAGAGACCCAGCTATGTCATGAGGGAGATCGGTCGACATCCATACATAACTGAAGGACGGGAAATATGATGGGACAGAGAGAGAGAGAGAGGAGAGAGATGGAGGGAGAGGGAGGGAGAGGGGTAGAGTGCTAGATGGGTGACGGAGTTGCTTCTCGGAGATGTTGGGAGAGGCCTACTAGACAAACTGAGGGTGGAACTGCAATGTTATCAATAAGAGTGGGGATGTGTTTCTGTGTGTGCCTGTGCGTGATAGATCTGTCGGGACGCATCCATGGATGATGAAGGGGAACCATGTGTTTGGTAAGCAAACCTAACTAGATCGGTAGATCAATTGTTGTTTGTCGGAGGAAGGGAGAGACACAACTAATGAGGTACATCGATCGACGTGTGGGTAAAAATGAGTTATAAGGACCTAGCTGGCTATATGTATAGCGAGAGATCGGTTGGTGTACGTCCATTTGTTAGAGGCAAATAAGGCCCAGCGAGACGGATAGATAGAGAGAATGGAGCTAGGAGGTGGTGCGAGAGGCCCAACTACTAGCTGGATAGGGGGAGGAGTGTGCGGTTGTGAGATCGATTAAAAGAGGGGTGAGAGTTTACACGTGTGTCTGACCATATGAGAGACACGAGGCAAGGACACATAAAGGAGGAGATTGAAGGTGTGTGTGTATGCTGTAGGCATGCATCGCTCGAGAGGTTTATCGATCGGTGTGTGTCAGAAAGGAGTTGTGGAGACTCTGGGAGAACGACCTAAAGGAAAAAATGAATGTGCCTGGTGGATAGAATGCCGAGGGAGAGGGAGGGCGAGGAGGGCGTGTGCATGCACGAGAGAAAGTTAGTGGTAGCTACAAAGGTTAGAGGACTGTGTGGGTGTAAGAGACTAACAAAGATCATAATTTGATATGAAAGCGGATTCATATATTTGAATAGGAGATCATAGTGTTTTAAACATTGCATGCATGAATATAGCGGTGATACACGTGATGTGCACATGTTATACCATAATGTGATAATGCATGGCATTTGCAACTCACAGCTAAATGCCGAACAATCTAAACCATACTATACATCAAACAATCTCACATTTTATTTGAATTTGTGATAATGTGCGGCGTTTGCAGCTTACAACTAAATATCGAGCAATCTAAACAATACTATATATCGAAAATTCTCACATTTTATTTGAATTTGTGGTAATGTGTGGTGTTTGCAACTCACATCTAAATACTTGTAGGCATAGGGGGCGGGGCACCATACATAACGTGATGAACACATTATACATATGAGACATGGTTTAGATTATGAAGATCTAGCTAGAGCTAGAAATGTAATGTGATTTGAAATCAAAATAAATTGGATTCAAAAAATCTAGTTCGAGTTCATATAGTACACATAGTTCATATGTAACTCGATACTGATCATGTGTTGTGCTATGAAGATAATACACAAACCATGGTTTAACTTGACAATAATGATGATTGTAGATCTTATTAAAACAAAGAAACAACTTCAAATGCTTTGACTTCACAACAATCATTATTGTAGATCTTATTCAAATTTAGTTCATATTGAAGCGGTAATATATACGTTTGGAATGCACTAGAACGTTCATTTGAGTAGTAGGTTGCATGCATTATACACGTAGCGAAATATTTTAATTGAACATAACATGAATTCAAATTTTTGAATGACATTTGTAGTGCGCATTGATTTGGTATAGTACATGTTAGGCTTTTCCGGAAATTTCAACCCGCGCCTTGTTAGCCCAAAATATTTAAGATATATCTTTGTCTCGTTGTGCTCCGACAACTCCCTCCATCTCAACCCGCGCCTTGCTATTCCAAAATTACAACGCGCGCGAAAACTCCCACCTCCTGTGAAATCCTGACACGCAAAATGCCCGTGGTACCCCTGAACCGAAAGAACCGCTTCAAATCGGTGGGGGGTACTTTCGTAACTTACCCCACATTTCGGACAAGCGTGTCTCTAAGCCATGGTTCCCCACTGCCATCCCATCCGCCCACCCATTCGTACACCGAAGCAGCAAAAACCCGCGACGAAACCCCACACCCTGCTCCGTCCTCCACCCAGCCGGAGCTTCTTCCCCGACGATGTGGTCCACAGCAACACCTCGGCGGCCCTCATCCACCGTACCGGATGAGGATCCGTCGTCGATCTCATCGTCCCGCCGGTTCAGCCAACTTGTCCTCCACCTCCAAGGAGCTGCCCCAACGTTCCCCTCGTCTTTCTCGCCACCTCCATTCCCACACCGCTGTCTTCACCTGCACCACCGGAAGAGCATCATCATCACTGTTTCCTCGGATGAAGCTGCAGCCTTATCGGCGCCACCAAAGAGGTTGTACACTAATCGCCGCATTTTCTTCTTGATTCGATCTCACAGTGCTGCCGGCGCTCGGTCCCGAGCCGACACGACGCGGCTCCATCCACGGCGGCGTCGCCGACCACTTCCTCCATGGTGTTGCTCCCTCGGCGGCGACGTCCACATCAGTAGGAGCTGCTGCTGCTTTAGCTCTCGCTCGCGCTGCTGCTCTGCTCTTGCTCTTGGTCCCCTACCTGGTATGCTCTTGCTATTGCTCTTGCTCGCACTGCTGCTCTCGCTCTTGCTCTTGCTTGCGATGCTGCTCCGATTTGGCTACACTTCAGTCGACTGAATCGACTTTTGGGTCAGTCGATTTCCAAGGAGTGGGCTCGCCTGGGTGAAGGAAGAACCAGCCGCAGCGGGGAGGGGGGCTCGCCGGAGAGGTACCCCACTATCTATCTTAGGGTTCAGGATGGGGGCGGTGGTCGCCGGTGGTGGTGGGGAGTTGGTGGGGCGGTGGCGTGGGGATCGCCGGAGAAAAATCTCGGCACGGGGGGGGGGCTAGAGGGATGGCCGGGGCGGCAGCGGACGGGCGGTGGGGAGTGTTTTCGGGGCGGGCGGGGCGGCGCACCGCCGGCCACGGGCGGCGGGGGGCTGCTGTTTGGCCGGTGGTGGCTAGCGACTCAGGGGGGTGGAGGTTGAAGATGAACCGCAGGCCCTTGATTTCGTATCCAACGGCTGAAAAATCGACTGACCAGAGATGAAGAAGTCAGTCGACCGATGTGTAGCCTCACCTTGCTAGTGCGCTCAGTTTCGACAGCAAAATTCAGTTTCGATAGCAAAATTCAGTTTTGACAGTTAGGTTCAGTTTCGACAGTTAAGTTCAGTTTCGACAGTTAAGTTCAGAGATGAGCGGGTGATGTATTTTACATCTAGCACTTTTTGGTTATGTGTTTTACGTCATGTATTGGAGATGCTATTAGAATTCCACTCAGGTTAACATTGTTTGTTGTCTCTCTTGTCCTGCTTCAGCCTCGGCGTCGTACAACTCACCGGACCTGCTCCAACGATGAAACCCTCCATCACAGCGGAGCAGTACCTCGGGCTCCATCTCTAGACGCCTAAGATCTTCTTCCCCTCCTCCGATAGCAAAGTCAGCCGGAGCATCCTCACCGGCCAACCCAATCACGCTGAGATCGACATGGCTTCGCCAAAGAGGTTGTACACTTGTTGCATCTCTTTTTTACTCTACATGTTATATATATTGTCCACTGAGCACACGGATTTGTTCCTTTAGTGTCTCCTTGAAAGAAAAAACGTAGGAATTTTAATTTTCACTTGTCCTCCTTTTCAAATTCCTATTCATGAAGCACAAGACTAAGAGATAGTAGCATAATAGCATTATAACCGTACATTTTCTTGTGGTTTGACTTAATCTCACCATGCTTCTTTGCATCCTGTGATCTTCCAATTGTTGTGAATCAAACACCCAGATTGGCAGAAATCCTATGTTTTTAAATTCTCTGTTTTGCACGTGCATTCCTATCCTATTCCTGTCTATTTCCTATCCCTGCATTGTTGGAATCCTCCAATTCAAACGAGCCCTTATAGAATTACTTCTCTTACAGATAGTTGTCAAAGAAAACCTTGTGTGGTTTGTCCCGGTCCTGCTGCACCGTCGTCCACCCCAGCTCAGCTGCTCCAACGACAGAAGGGTCCAGCAGAGCAGGGATCCGGCCTCCATACTGTCTTTCGCTGCCTCAGATCTTCTTCCCCGCCGCTGGCAGCCATGAAAACGGCATTACCATCATCAACCAAGCAGATGACCTCGAGGACTACACGGGTCCGCAAGAGAGGTCGCACTCTTTCGTGTCTGCTTACGTTATGCATCACTTAATATTACATGCTACTTTATCGTCCTATTCACCGATTAGACTCTGAGTCAGCTCCAGACTAATGGTCAAACTTGAGTTTTTAAATAGTTGTGGGGTACATATCGGGGCCGCTATCAATAGTATCTATCTACTATCTGGTTAATCTCCGGTGTCTACTATGAGTTTCATGTTGGGTGGGAAACAAACAGTAAAGAAGCCATTATCTGTATTTATTAACTGAAGCCATTATATGCCTGGTATTATTGGTTTTGGGTCTATCCATAGGTTGCTACCATCACTCTGGATTTCTGCATGCACTCCTTACATAATCTCACTATGTTTTATTCCTATGCATGACAGTTATTGTAAACAATGGAACTGAACATGTAGAGAAAAAGAGACGAGCCTTGTGTGGCAATATAATTTCATGCAGATGTCGCTCCATGGTAGGCGCAAAGGCATCCCCCCTCCACGCATTTCGGATTGTAATGGAGAGGAAGATATCTGTTCTGAGGGGGATTCAGAAGGAGAAGATAACTCCTATTTACCCCTTGAGGTCTTCGCTCTAACTTGGCATGCTGATGTTGGTTATATCATGCATATGGTGTCTTGCATTGCTTACTTTATACATCAAATATGTCATCTGCTTAGTTTAGACATCCTTTTTGCGAATGCCATCTGTTTAGTTTATTCATCGTTTATGTGAATTATGCAACGCCACCTTGTTTAGCCAGGCATCATATATGTGAATTTTTCAATGCCATCCTGCTTAGCCAGTCATCTTATATGTAAATTATATCAGGCCATCTTTTTTTTCATTACATGTTACATTCATCAACAATGTTAGTACATTCAACTGCTCTTCGTGTGCATCAGCCATTTGACACGGTGATGGCAAATTCTGGAGTGAAAACAAGGTCTTCTGAACAGACTATGCTATCTGACAAAGCGCATATCTCGCTGGTTACGGATAGCTCCTCAGAGGAGGATTCAGAGACAGATGACCAGTCCTATT